>NW_028256549.1:0-102500 GCF_048593485.1 Apis florea | reverse complement strand
TTTCTTATATTCAATAGTGACATATGTAAATCTAGTGGAAAGGAAGATATTTTGATAATTCGTTTCAGACGAATATTCATTGCTTTCGTTTAACTCTTCTCGGTTATTTTTAACGAAAAGATTAACCGTGAAGAATATTTTGTTTTACAGTAATTCACGATCAAAGCGTTAATCATCCATCCAAGATACATATGAGGCGAGATAATTAAAATCTTCATTTAAATGTATTATTGAGCGAATACATTTTAATTATTATTGCTTATATATAATTTAATAGAATATTTATTATATCTTGCTTTAATATTCGCAAATTATTTATACGATATTTTGTCGTGATAAATAATAAAGTAAATTTTAACCGTGAGCCATTATATGGAATAATGCTTAAAGCCTAAACATATGTTTTGTATCGAATAAAATTTGCATTTATTCAACACAAGTATTCGAGATGGGGAAAGTCGGGATGAAATATGTACACATATGTCGTTTTCATTGGAAACGATAAGCTACGAGTCTGATTTTAAGGTTATAAAAAAATTCTTTTCTTCTCGCGATATAAACGCCTTAAACTAAGCAGTTTATAAAATATCCGTGGTCGAATATCGAAACTCCTCGATGCGTCGAAATAGATTTAGATCGACAGTCTATCTATCGATTTGTAAAAATTTAAGTATAATTAATTAGAAAAAAAAAAATAAATAAATAAATAAATAAATAAAAAAAAAAAGAACGGATATGTCGCGAAATTACGTTTTTAATTATGTTTTCATCCGATCACGGATATATGCGCACAAATGTACGTAAATGGCATCGTTAATTCGATGAATCAAATTTTTTCCTTCCAATCGACTCGATTCGTTTATCCACGGGCATTTTCGCGATCTATAATGATATTTGTGATACTAGATAATTTTTAATCTTATCGGTATTATCGGTATAACGAAACCAAACATCAATCGTAAGCTTTTCTTCCTTCGCTTTCTCGAGAAACAAATCACGAATGACCACACGATAGTACGAGATTTGATTAATTATCTTTACCGTGTACTATCTCGATTACGATTAAATCGTGACTGATCGATATGCGTACGATATCCTACGCATATGCTTGTAACGGGAGATAATGCGTTAAGATATGTGACCGATCCTCCGGAACATGGCGATCAAATTCGCAATTATGTTGTTCGTTCGAAAATGTTGCTAATCGTGCGATCTTATAAGGTTTTCTATAGAACGGAGACGCGAAAAAAAGTGAACGTGTTTGTAAACGAAAAAGAAAATATCGAACGAGAGAGGGAGTAAAAGTGGAGAGAGTAAAAAAAAAAAAAGTAATTTGACGAACGAAAAAGACGGATGATGGGAAATCAAACGGAAAATAGAGGAACAAAAAAAAAAATCTTAGTTTATAACATAGAGGACTGCAGAGAGTATTTTTTCTAGGAATGTTAGTGGACCAGCCAAACAAAAAAGAAATACAAAAATAAATAAATAAATAAATAAATAAATAAATAAATAAATAAATAAAAAAAAAAAAGAAGGAAAAGAGAACGAAGAAAACGATCGCAAGGGTACATATATGTACGTACGAGGATATTTATCGAAGTGGATAGAATTGAAAGCATAAATGTGTTTCATAAGGTATGATATATCTGAGAATTAAAATGTTTGATATCTACCTAGGAAGGATATAAAATACGAGCATAAGTCTTGTATAAACTTGCATAACGGATATTCGATGTGACTGGACATTCTGGTTTAAAGTTTGTACAATATTAATATCGGATAAATATCGGATATTTTTTAAGAACGATAAGAACAATTAAACAATGGAAGAAAAAGAAAAAGAGGGAGGCGGGGGAGGGAGGGAGAAACTGTGAATTGTATATAACTCTGTCGAGTTATTCGAACGGAAAAAAATAAAAATAGGAATTTAAAAATGAAAAAAAACAATGATTGGAACAAGCAAATATTCAACTATTAGGATTAGAGATATTTCTCGTTTCGTTTTCCTCGTTTTATCGACATCTACGTTTTATTTTTGCCGCATATGCCATACCTTGTAGGACACTCTGTACTCAATTTCTATGCCGGTGTAGTGTCCTGGAAGGATGTCATACGTAAAGCAAACAATTTTCTTCTAAACTTTATTTGATCACTTTTTCTATTGCATGATCATATTCTGCGATCAATCGTATGCAATTCGTTACATTCCCTTTTATCCTCTTCTTCATCTATCTTGTGCATCTATCTCTCTTGTTTTTTTCTTTTTGAGGGGGAGGGGGGTGAGGACGTAATAGATAAATTTGACATGTGATCGATACAACATCGATATAAATAAAATGCAATAGAAAGAAATGGTCATGGATTAGAAGAATATTGTGAATTACATGATAGTCTTCCAAAGTACCACACTTGCATAGCGCTCAACTCTCGCGCACTCGAGCACGTCTATAACTGTAATATATATAAGTACTTGCTATTATATGCGTGCGTGTGAGGGAGCGAGCGAACGAACGAACGAACGAACGAACGAACGAACGAACGAACGAACGAACGAAAGAATGAAAAAAAAAAAAAAAACGAACGAACGAATGAACGAACGAACGAAAGAAGAACGAAAAGAAATCAATGGCTAAAACTAGCGAAGCACGAAAGGAATTTCAATCATCGTGATTGGATGGGATGGGTGGGGGAAGAGGAGATGGATCTAGCGATCGATCGATCGATCGATCGAAAAGCGATCATACACAACGCGAAACAATGTTTAACGTTTCAAATTCTCGATATATCTGTAAGTAGTTGGTAATGTGTCTTAAGTTTTCCTTCCGAAGTTAGTAAGAAAGTGAAAAAAATAAAAAAAAAAAAAAAAAATAATAAAAAAAATAAAAATAAAAAAAGAATAAAAAAAAAAAATAAAAAGACATAAACACTTTTTTAAGAAATGTAAATAAATAAGTATATATACTCCTTCGTGGATGTCGCGACGATATAACAGAAAGGATAGAGCGAAAGAAAAGCGTTAAGGGGAAATACATATGTTTGTGGATGATAGCGATGCGATAATTTAAAGAAAGAAAACGATAATATTATAAGCAACAAAAAGTGCTTTTATGAAATACAATATTATTTATACCATCCTGATGATATATAAATATATATATATATATCTATATCTATATATATATCTATATACACTATATCTATTCGAATTAAGTTTATAAGATATAAGAGATAAGATAAATTCACGTACCGCGTAATAATATAAAGGTATAATATAATAAATATCATATATGTATACATATATACACATATATACGTGTACATGTAATGCACTACGTGTAGGATATTATAAATAAATAAATAAATATATATATATATATATATACATATACATACATACACAGATATGTATTTATTTATTTATTTGTATACGAACTATCACAAGTGCGCGCGCGTACACGCATGCACGCAATGGCACGCACGCACTCACGCCGCAAAAAACACCATTAAAAACTCGGATTACAACCAATGTAATAATATTAATATTGTAATAATGCGTAGTATTATGTTATAATTAGTACTGTATTGAATAATAAAGGTTGTCCTACATGTGAACATACCAAATATTTTTTCTCAAATCCTCTCTCCAAATCGATGATCGATTTCGTAAATTTTACATTTATTTTACATCATCGTATCTTGATCAACATTATATCAAATAAATGGTCAAGTGTGCATCCGATTTCATATATTGACGTCCCATTATACATTGTTGATTATTTGCATAACATGATAATATTTCTTTTTATAATAATTTTTTATTTTCCATTTCAATTATAACTATTCAACACTTATTTATGATTTATATCCCAATAATGTTCGCCATAGTTACCATCCATATCTCCCCATTTAACCTATATACAAATTTAATTTCTTTTTTGTTAAAAAAAAAAAAAAAAAAGAAAAACATTGTCATAATGAATATGAATAATGACAATTAGTAGCTATTAGAATCAAATTATCTTAATAAAAGAAATAATAATTTATGTATTTTATTAAATTCATAATAATTTATGAACTTTATTAAATTTATTTATTTTAAAAAATCTTACATATATCAGATCTATAAATATCTATTCTAGTTGTTCAAATTTAATATTTTTTATCATCTCACCTTTCCACGATGACGATTATTCGAAAGATCTTTTTCTTCGAATCTTTGTTCCCATTGAACTGGATTTTCGCAAACGTAGCCAAATTGTAATTTATCATCTTTTTGATCTTCCATAAAAATATCTCTAAAAATAAATTTAACAATTCGAACTTGTCGCGCAAAATTGTATAATTGAATAACATTGATTGTTTTCGATTTGAATTGATTTTAATTGATCAAAAATCTATCCTATTTTTTTTTTTTCTTTTGTATTATGCAACATAAAAGTACAAAGAAAATATCTATAAATGATTTTTGAGATTTCGACTTAAAAAAAAATTATCTATATATATTTTTATAATTTTGATCTCTAATTTTTATTTCTTTGAAAAAGCCAAGTTTAAAAAAAAAAAAATATCTAATTTTCACGCGTTATCGTGAAATCGAACAATCCCCTTAAAAAAAAATTTCTTTTTTTGTAAAAAACACTAATTAATTAATCGCCTTTTTTTCTTCTTACGAATTCTACGATGAATTGTTACCGAGATATTGAACATTTTAATAATATAATACTAACTGGAATAATTGCTTCTTCACTGCAATTCCTCCGTAATTTTCATCGATTGACTTTCTCCATAATTTTTCGACCACATCTGTAAATTTATATTATGCAAATTTTTATGTTTTGGATAGTGATTATAATAATTATCTAATTTGTTATCTAATTTGAACTATAAAAAATTAATTGAAACTAAATTGCTTTACTTTCTACTTTATTTTTTCTCGCTTTTAATATCATAATTAATAAATTCATTCGTTGATTAAAATTTTCTTTTTTTATTGTTATAAAAATCATTTTATTATTATAATACTACTAACTGGAATAGTTGTTTTTTTAAATTCGAAATCAAGAAAGGAAAATAATATTAAAAAATATGAAAAATAAAATAAAATAATAAAATGAAAATTTTCCCTTAGAATTTATTATTATAATATTAGGCATTATATCTAGAAGGATTTTCAAATTTTTTTCAAATTTCTTTTGCTTTTTTATCCCCCTTATTATGATTATATATAAATGTATATAAATATTAAAATTGAAAAAAAAAAAGGATAAAACAGATTACCTGAAGGAAGTTTATACTCCTTTCTCGCAACACTTGTAATAACAAGAATAATTATATGAAAATATAAATGAAAAAGTTTAAACATATTAAAATTTATCGCAAATGATTATAAAGAGGTAATGTAAAAGGTAATGTATCATCGATCAAGTTTCAATTCAAACTAATCCATCCGCTCGTGTTTCATGCTCTCATTGTTTCGACACTATCGAGCAATGTGAAAGTTAACAAATAAAATACGATGTTGTTGTCCTATACTCGATGAATTAAAAAATGAGAAAATATCGAAACACGTAAGTAATGTAAGAATGTGCGTGCGTGCGTGCGTGCGTGTGCGTGCGTGTGTATATAGATTTTGGATATATATTTTATTCTAAATATATAAATTTATATATTTTTTCTAACATATTCCAACCTTTTTTTTATATCTATATACATTTTATCTCTTTTTTTTCAATGGCATCGATATTCGAACTATCGAAATATTCGATAATCGTTATCGTATATTATACATATATTACGCATAATCGTTGCATATATATATATATATATATATTTTTATGTTTTGATATATTTTATAAATATATATTATTTTATTTTATTTTCATATTATAAATTTTTATTACACAAGAAAAGTTAATCAAAAGAATATCAGATCTTGAATCTCATAAATTTCCAGATCAAGTATAGAGAAAAAGGAAAAATGATAGGAAAAGAACAGAGATAGAATAAAAATATTAAAATCAATATATGGAAAGGATAATAAATAGTAGAATGCCATCTTCAATGCCATCTTTCCATTATATTTGTTAAAAATACTTGATCCAAAAAATACAATAAATTAAAATTGAGAATTAGTACCAAAAATATTTTTTCAAAAGTATTGATGATCAATTTCTATTCTATTTCTATGTTTTTCTCATTGTATCTCATTATTTGACTTTTTATATATGTTTTATTTGAGACATTCTAAAGATGGCGCTAATTCTCGAATTTTTAATCTATCTCTAAATCTTTTCCCTTCTAAATCATTTCTTTTCCTAATATATATATATATTCTTCTAAAGCTTGAATACAGACAAGATATGAGATTTTAATTAATATTTTTAACGCAATTTATTTTCATTTTCAAAAGTATATTTTCAAAATTGTTTTAATCTTCTCTCTTATAAAAAAAATATATATATATATATTACGTTCTCCGTTTAATAATATATTTCATACAGTGAATGGAATGCAAAATTTTTTTTATTTAAAGAATAAAAATTTTTTACAAAAAATTTTTTACAATATATACTTGTATTCGGAATATAGATTTTTCATTTCATTAATGTACGAGTGCATTTAGCATACGTATTTTAGTATTTAATAATAATATTTATAATGTAATGTTTAATAATATTTTAATAGCATTTTAGCGTTGAAACTATTAAAAAACTTCCATTTTTTTTTTTCTTAATTTATCACAATGAAACATGGTGATTGAAGAAATAATTAAGAAATTAATTTTTTTTTAATGTATGTAATAATAAATAGAAATTCTTTTCATCACAAAAATTATTAAAATTGTTTGAAATTTTTTTTTACAATTCATATCTAATTTTTCTAATATTAATTTTTCATAATATATCCATATAAAATTTTTTATTACAATACTTTTCTTTTTGATATTTTAATTGTTGTTATTATTGTTATTATTATTATTATGAGGAAGATTGATAAGTTTTAAGTACATCTGTAACAGCATTGACACAAGTTACAACTGCAAATGCACCAGCATCTACGTTTTGTAAATATTTAGCTTGTTTTACATAGCTAGCACGGCCTACCCTGTAACACAAATTAAATAAAAGGATTAATCCAAAAATAACATACAAAATATTGAAAACTATACACATGTTTAAGAATACGTAATATTTCTTTTAATATTTAATCATATTTTTTGATTCAATATATATCGTTCAATATGTGAATCGATACATATCGTTTTTATATATATAATCTGAAATTTTTTTCACATATATAACAATTTTTATTTATTTTAAAATTAATATAATTATTTTCTCAAATAATTCTGATCGAAAAATAATTTTTTTTCTATTGTTAGATCGAATAAACAGAACAAGCAGAACAAAATTATCAAAGGAAAGATGTAGAAAAATTATGTATTTTTATGTACAATATAGAAAAAAAAAATGAAATATAGAAAAATATGAATATGAAGAAGAAAAAAAAAAAAGAAAAAATTATACTACGCTTACATGGGTTTCATATGTTTCGTGGCCTCACACGCTTGCCAAGTTGATGTACGTAACGCATCACAAATTTCTGATAATGGTTTGTGTACCGTTTTGTCAAGAGTATCGCAAAGAGCATTGAGTGGATCAATCTATAACAAAAAAGAATGTTAATATCAATAATAAAATCATGATTTCATTATAATTATCATTTTATAAATTTCAAGATAGTAGTTTGTATTAAAGTTAACATTTACGTTACGAATTAAGAATTTAAATTAATAACTAGATGTACAATTCTAAATAACAATAATGATAAATAAAGTCTGTATTTTGATTAACATTTGTAATTATCCTCTTGTAATTATTCTATCTATTAATATCATTGAAATAAATTATAATTTAATTTATATGTGAATATTGCCAGTATTATAAATAGTGTATGTATGAAAATTTATTCAATTCCTTGAATGAATTTTATAAATTATAAATCAATTGATCGTTTAATGTAAAATAATAAAATTATAAAAATTTATCATATAACAGAAATTTATAAACTATGATTTATTATAAATCAATATTTGACGAATGATCGAAAAAGTCTCTATCCTAGACTATCATAATATATATACAAGACTAACCAAAGATCTATCTCCTGGCATCGCTTTTCCATATTGCGTTAAACTATTTAAGGCGGAACGAAACGCACGAGCCCAAATTTCTGTCCAATTTTTGTTTGTAGGTGAAATTAATTGTGTGCTAATACTAGTAAAAAATAGACAATACAATGCTCCGGATGCACCACCCATTTCTTCTTCGGCTATATGCGCTAATTCAAGAAATGTCGACGCTGGATGTGAAAACTGTAATTTATCTATATTTAACAAAGCTCCTGAAAAATAAATAAACAATAATAAATAAATGCAAATATGCAAATGAAATATATCAATTGCTTCGGATTAAATGAAAAAAATTATATATTCGATATTATCAACATCGAATTTTATCATTATATATAATGAAATAAAAATAATTTTTTTTTTTTTTTTTTTTTTTTTACTTATTTTCACAATACGGAATATACGTACTAACGGCAAGCCTTTTAAGCGTTGATCCCGCATCACTGTCTCCGCATCCTCTATCTAAATCGTTCAGATGTTCTTCTTCTTTAATCGCATTCTCGCAAGCATTTTTTATGCAATTTTTTAATAAGTTTTGTAAATCTGAAGGAATTTCTATACCAATTTGATCTACTTTTCGTATTACTTCATGTTGAATGATCTGTTCTGTCGGTTCTAAAGGAACGCTAAACTTGCTACCTAGCCACCTTGGTGCATCAGTTGGTGCATCGAGACATTTAAGAAAAAGACTTTTATGCTTGTCAGGTAATTTTAGAAGCGTAACGTGTACCCCAGCGCTATTTAACGATGTCATCACCATTCCCCAATATACTCGAACAGGTTTTATATTCATATTGCCTGATCCGAACAAAAAACAAAAGTTATATTTGATCGATTAAATGAATCATATTTATACCTATTAGATTAGATAATTAGATACATAATTTGATCAAAAAGAAAATTGACAAGGAAAAAGAAAATTTTATATAATCTTGATATAGATTATATATAGATCTCATACAGATCTTAAATTTTTTCAAATTATCATATATAATAATATGGTTACAAAAACAGAAAAATTAGTGAAATGATCAAATACAAATCGAATGCAATATTTGCGAGCAACAACTTTCAAACAATTATATGTATATACTTTTTTGAATAATCATATTATAGATAATTGCATTTTATATATCCGTTGCCGTTACAATTATTTTTCCATTTTTTATAAATAGTATTATAGAGAAGAAATAATATACACGAAGATTTAATCTTTTTCTTACGGAGTATTTTGACCACATCGTGAGCAACTATTCCTTGTTCCAATTGACTTAATGCTCCAAAATTATTAATAAGAACTGCAACCGAATCTCCATTTTTTAAAGATAATACGTTGATTATGCGGTCCAACATCATTGAAGCTATCTCGTACGACGGTTTTAATTTCGTTTTCTCATATCCAGCCTCTCCATGAATTCCCATCCCAACTTCGATCTCATCTTCTGCAAGTTCGAACATTCGACGTTGACCTGGAACATGTAATATATAGTTTGCGTTAGTTCTACAATGTACAATTTATTTATATTTATTTATATTTGCTTTTTGATTCCATTCGAGATATAGCGTCGAGCAAAAAATGTGAACGTCGATTTGAACGTCGTTTCATTTCCTTTTAATCTCACTTTGATTTTCACCATTGCCACTGTTCGTACCATTTATATTTTTTATCGCGATTCACTGAATTGTTGGCTTGAGTAATTTAATTTACTCGAAGAGAGGTCTTGACACATGATAAATGAAAATGATATCCTCTTTTCTTCGATAAAATTTTTTCCCATATAAACCGAGTTTGATTCAAATTACATCGGTTAACATCTTTTCTAACTTTTTCGATTCAAAATAAATTGTTTTAACGATATATATATATATATATATATATATATAATAAATATTAATATATATCATGTTCGAACGGGATATTCTTTAATATTAAACTTAATACCGACCTGGTATTGCACATGCGGTCAATCCAACCGAAGTAGTAGCTAAATTATCCAAAACATCGTGTGCACTTTTATAGACCGTTTCAAGTGGTAATCCTTCTTCCGCTAATGCACCAGCTATTTTAATCACAAATACAATTCCAGTTAAACCACGTTTACCAGCCCGACTTTGATCTTTTTCCGGTATACTACAGTCTTCGTTTACATTTATATTTGCAACCTAAAATGAAAAAAGAACGGAATGAATTCCATATATAGGTATATATAGAAAATTCTATATATAGAAAAATTTTAATTTTTGTAAAAGAAAAAAAAGAAAAAAGAGGAACCCGCGATTTTAACAACAAAACATCTAATTCGCGAACAGAAAAATAATGTATAAATATTATTATACGGAAATATGAATGAAAAATAAGATAAAATTTTTTCTTCCTTTACCTTTAAACCTCTTTGTTTAGCTCTCTCGACTGCTATTCCAAAATTAAGACAATCTCCAGTATAATTCGGAGCGATTACCAAGACACCAGCTAAAAAATATATTATTTATTCATGATATGTAAATATTACTTTGAAATTTTATTATCGAGAAATCAAATGATTAATAATTTTAATATTTTTAATTCAATAAATATATTTGTAATATTTTTTCGTGTCAATTACCATGAGATTTTAATCGAATTGATCGTCACATTAAACTTAAATTCAATTTTTCATGAAATTTCCTTCTTCTTCGTTTATTATACGAATTAATTAATCATACATTTATAATAATTATTTATATCTTAAATTGTAATTTAATTAAGTTGATTTAAATAAGTTAAAAGAGATATATGTGTCTATAAGGTTTAAAGACATTTTATCTAGTTGGATCTTTAATTAACGATTTTAAATTATAATATTTCACGATTGTCTATACAAAAAATGAAATGTATACATCGTATATTATCATAAAAAAGATAGATTTAATTTTAATTTACTCTGCCAAATTATACACTGTATGCTGTATATAATTTCTTGTTTGATAAAGAAAGATATATCTATTATCATTAAATAAATCGTTGACTCCCTTAATTTTATTACGTACGTGAGGAGATTCTCTTGTTAAAATAAATAAATAAGTAAATAAATATTCAAAGTGAGGATTAGCATTGCCATTGTCGATATGTGATTTGTCTATAGTCGGATATAGGTCAACTTACTTTTATTGTGTTCGGAAACGCGGTTGATAGCATAACTAACGTGTTCCGATGGTGGTGCAGAATATATCGAACCTGCTACAGCTGCAGCCAACATACCATTACCAACGTAACCTTGAAAAGTATTTAAAACAATATTATTATTTACTTATAATTTGCTTATGTACATTTTGTACATTTGATAAATATTTAATTATGATTTTTATAAAATATTAATTTCAATGTTCTGAAAACTGAAAAAAAATTCTGAACTTGAGCTTCAGAGAACTTGAATTAAAAATTTTCGGCTTTTTATATTTTTTTTTCAATTGTTTTGCAAATATTTATTAGTAAATATTTACAAAGCGTTAATCTTAATTGTCAAAATTCATTGATTCAAAAATTATATACATGTAAAATTTCGCATTTTCATAATATATTACATAATATTCGAATTCTTGGTTCTTTATAGGATTCAATGATATAAATGCCTAATGCGAATATACCTAATTCGAATTACCTTTTTTTTATGAATATATATTATAAATTTTACAGAATATATATATATTTAATTATATTTTATATATATATATATATTTTTTTTTTTTTAATTATATTTTATATATATATATTTTTAATTATATTTTATATATATATATATATTTTTTTAATTATATTTTATATATATATATATATAATATTTAATAATTATATATTTTTAATATTTTCTTACCTGATGCAAAAGGTTCATGTCCACTTCCGCCACCACATATTAGAGATACTTTCCTTCGATCTCGAAGCTACGATATACAATACAATATATTATTAATAATTTTATTTAGTATAAGATATCTTACGACGAATTGAATTATTCTTTTGCGTTATTATATTATACAACAATGTTAAACGTATAAGGTTATATACATACTTTTGGCATAAGAACAACTTTGTGAGCTACTTGATATTCCAATTGCGGAAATGCATACGTTACACCGTAAAGACATTCCTTAACAGTATCGTTAACATTATTATGTAAGGTTTTCATCATTCTAAGTAAAATCTTTGTAGAATTTGACTGATCGAAATATTCGTAATGATTCATGAGAACCTCGTTCGGTATACTATAAATGAAAATTTTATCAAGATTAATCTTCGCCCAGAGATCATAAGTTATCATAAATTATTCTTTCGAGTTATTAATAATATCAATAATGTATATTCCTCATGAATATCAATTATTTCAGAAAAAATGCAATTGAGTAATACAAAGAGATTATTTACATTTTGTACACAGAGGAATTGCAATGACATGTCTTAATGACCTTTGATAATAATTGTATAGGACGCATAGATTTGCAATTTTTTACTTAATTTATATTTTAATAATAATAATTTATATTTATATTTAGGGTCGTATAACGATTATCACGATTAAAATTCATTCGAAATATTTCAGATTTTCTTTTCATTTATTTTCAACAACTTCACAGCTTTAAATCGAACTTCATTTGATAAAAATAAAATATTAATAGTGAAGTTATTGATGAAAGAATGATACATATATATTCATAAACACATATATACATTCATAGCCACATATAACGATTGCTACGATTACGCAATGTATTAAAATTCATTTGAAATATTTCAAATTTTATTTTCATTTATTTTTAATAATTTTAATAAAATTTCACTTTTAAATCACGTTTTTGATTTGATATAAAAATAAAAGATTAACTGTGAAGTTATTTTAATAAAAGAATTGATATTATACGTACACATTCATAAATTATGCAAATAAATTAATAAATATGAATTGAACTGATAAAAAAATTCATATTTTTAATATATAAAAACTAAAGCAATAGTAATAATAATAATAATAATAATAATAATAATAATAATAATAATAATAATAATAATAATAATAATAACAATAATAATAATAATAATAATAATAATAATAATAATAATAATAATAATAATACTTGCTTTTGTTCATTTAAATCTTATATCCCAAAATTATCCTTAAATGATTTCTTGTATAAAAAAACACATCATATATCATATATATATATATATATATTATTTTGCAAGATCTTCTCTCCTAGAGATCTCTATTTGAGAGATATATAGATTATAATTGATAAAATATTTATATCATTTACATCAAAGATTAAAACACATTTGAAAACTTTGAAAGAGAAACGATGTGTATTCAATTGATTCTCGTATCTTATATATAGCCACGCGTTAAAAATAAAGACAAGGAAAGAGAACGAAGTGATGGGACAAATATAGTAAAAATTTCAGAATCAATGCCATCTACAGACTGCAACAATGGAAATACATATAGAAACAACAGCAAATAATAATAGAAAAATATAAGATAGGATAAAAATTGAAGATTAGCGCGAGAGATCAATTTTGAAAAGATGTTTTTAATTTTCAAGAGATGGTATTCATCTTTAATTCCTATTCCATCCTACATTTGAAGATATGTCTTTGATATTCGGGATAAATCACACTAATTGATCAATTCTTATTCCATCTCTATCTTTCTTCCTCTTATTTCCATGTCTTATTTCATTTTCAACATTCTTTACAATTTTAATTTCAATATTTTATCTATCTCCTTCTCCCATCATTTCCATTACTTGTCTATACTTGTTCTTGTTCTTGATTCGTGATTTGTGATCATAAACGAAGTACGATACATCATTCATTGTTTCTTTTTCAAAACTATTATTGTGATTGATATATTTCAGAATATAGAATATAAAGACTTATTAAATGTTAAGTCTGTTTTATCTTATCTTCGTTTATGATCTTATTTTTTTAAAAATGGTATAGATGAATTGATAAGCTTTTTCCAAGTCGAAAAAATGAGTCAAAACACGACATAAATCGATTAAATCTAATATTTATTTTTTTTATTCATTATACATTTAATAATGATATTCTTTTAATAAGATAAATCATTTTAAATAGATTAATAAACGCCATAAAAAAATATTTAAGCTGTAGTAATTTAAACCTAACTATCAAGATGCATATTATAACTGATTTTTAAACACTTCACTATTGATTCAATCAATTTTACAAAACCAGTATCTTTCGGCTTCTCCAATCCACGTAGTACTCTATTTTTCATTACAGCGACAAATTCTTTGTTGCTTAATTGGCCATCCACTGTAAATTAATAAAAAGGAATATCGAATTATTTCGATCAAATGTCATAATGTAGAATAAAATATATATCAGAGATCATATTATGCCAAGCTAAATATAAAATGTAAATCAAAACAAATGTAAATATTCAACAATATATTTATAGAGTTCATAAGACATAAGACATTTCAGTAAATTAAAATTTCCAGATTATATATTACATTCTTAATATTTATTCCATATCAAATATTAATTATTTTGCGCTTCAATAAAAGAACATTAAATAAAGAATTGATATTTGTGTAAAGAATTACAATATTGTAAATTTATTAGTCATGTAAATATTAAAAAATCTGAAATATAAAATAATCAGATCTTTTATGTATTCAATTAAAATTTTAAATTTAAGATAAACTTACTATTTTCGTCAAATATTGTGTAAACTACTTGTATTACATGGTCACTCAAATCAACATGAGCCACTGTTTTTGCCACATGTTTCAGAGTTGCTATAAAATAAAATGAAATTATATATATATATATATATATATAAAACTATATATGTATATAATAACATAGCAATTAAATACAACCAAAATTTATTCATTCATCAAAGAACAATTATTGAAATAATTTTCAAATTAATTAAATGTTTAATAATAATAATCCATATTTAAAAATCCTATTTATTACAAGAAAATTGCATAGCAAATCATATTATGTGTTTATAAATAAAACATATAATAAAATATTTAATTTGAAAATCATTTTTTAATATGATATTATAGATAAATATCGTTGGGTTATATTCCCAAAAATAAAGTTAAAATAATAAAACCCAAATCATTATTTCTAAATAAACAAAAAATACTAAAATTAATGAATTGATGTTTCGATGAATTGTCAATTAAAACAATAGGGAGCACAATGATATGAATTATTGTTCATATCATTGAGTTTGACAGTTATTAAAGTACTTTATTCGTTTTTATATAGATTCATGTTCAGGAATATTTTCACCGATCTTTAATTATTAATAACTAGTCAAACATTCTGTATAATATAATAAAAAGAAATAAAAACATAAAAAAATTAAAAATATATAATTAAAATAAACTTGTTTTAAATTGATCTATGATTTATATATATGATATAAGTTTTATTTTAATAATAATGAAAAACCTTGATCGATAGATGCTCCAGCAATATGATAAAATGTCAAAGCTGTGTCCACGTCGTTAATATTATTTAAAAAATGAAAGAATTTTAGATATTCATCTTTATTTATTCCCTTTGGATTATCCTTAAAGCTGAAAGAAATAGAAAAATTTATTAAAGATTATATATTTGAATATTTAATTTTTTATTTAGAAGCATTATTCATTAATTAAAAGTTTATATTACCGTTTTTTAACGGTTTTTCTAATTTTCGCTTTCTTTTTGTCAGGATATCCAGCATATGCGAGTAATAGTTCGGTAAAATCTACTTCAGTAATTCTACCATTTTCATCAGGATTTCTTCGTTCAAACTATAACAACAATAATAATATAATTATTCAAATGCAGAATAATTCGAAATACCAACAAAAATAAGATAAATCTAAATAATATCAATCGTTGATTTTGAAGAAAATTTTAAAAAACGTAATTTTCGATATAATGTAATAAAGAAAAATTTACCTCTAAACTAAGTATTTCTTTTTGCAATTGCTGTTGAAACTCCAGGAATTTTTCAATTGTTAATTTTTTTTTCATATTTGATCCAAAAAAATATGTAGTTAATGCTGAATTAACACCCTAAAAATTAAAGATAATTAATACAAATATCTCATAGATGTACATATGCGCACGCGTGCGCGAACTCCGAAATAATTAAGATGCTTTAATGTACTATAATTTAACACTTTAGTATTTAGTCTTTTCAATTCACGCAAAAAATTAAAGCCAAAACTTTGAAAGATAAATACGGTATTACAAATTATTTTCACGAATGCTTTTATTAAATTAATATCATTTTCATAAAGCTTTTTTCGCTGTTTCTTAAAATGCACGTTGATTGACTATTAATAATAATAATAATTAACAATGAAATTACATCAAAAATTACATTCTAAATATTACGATTATCCTATTATGCGTCTTTGGCGTATTTTCTCCTGGTGAAAGTCTAAACTCAAGTCTTCAAATTTTTTCGGAAAAGCTGCGATTTTTTTTCTAGATTCAAAATATGATATTCGATGATATTACAAATTATTACTCGCAACTTGATGAAATATGCATAGAAATATCAATTTGAAATGTCAACTTTATAAATAATCATATCTTATTTATACAAAAATTAACTTTAATCAGTGTTTCGAAAACGTTTCAACAATATTAATAATTATATATGTAAATAAAAAATATCAGTTTTAATTTAAAAATTCAAAAATTGATTTTTTTTAAACATTTCTAAAATTTGCAAAATTAATTAAATTGCATCCTAATTCCCTTGAAATCATACAACTATTTGAAACATTTTTTTATATTCAATATCTTACATATTTAGACAGATATCTAGATCCTATTGTGTGCGTGCGCGCGCGCGTGTGTGTGTAATATTATAAATATTACAAAATTGCAAATAATTTTTTACTCACTTTAAACATGTTACCAGTAGCAACATGATCACGATGTCGATTACCAATACTGGTTTGTTGACGAATTAATGTAGCGACTTTTCCAAATTCTTCAGAATCCACATCACCATCTCCATTAAAATCAAACATTCTGAAGGCAATTTCGAAATGTCTTCTGGAAGCTATAGAAAAATTTCTTAAAAATGTGAAAATGAAAAATTATTGTTTTAGAGATATTAATTTATAATAATCTAGTTTGAAAAAAATCTATTTGAAAAAAGAAATAAAATTTATAATAATATACTTATAATAATATTTATGTTTTGTGTGTGTGTGTGTGTATGTGTGTATGTGTGTGTGTGTAACTTACTAGATAATACAGTAAGCAGAAATATATAATCGGAAAAAGTAATTAAACCAGCGCTTCCAAGTTTGTAAAAAATACTATCTTCATCTAAGGTCAACTCTAATCTTGAGTGAACATTCTACAAAAAATAGATAAACATAATATTAATAAATACATATTGTATACAAAAAAATACAAAGAGATTATTATATATTATATATTATAAATTGTTTATTTTGAAATAATTATAGAAGAATAAATAAACAATGTAAACAATGTAAAAATTTATAAACATATAATTTTCAATAATAAAATAAATAATGGAATAAATATATAATTGTAAGAATTCTACATATATAATTTAGAATGTACTTAAATATAAAATTATTCCATTTTTATGTAATATGTAATAATAAATTATTTAATTTAGCGATCTAAATTGAATTTAAAACTTGACTTACTTTAGGATCATAACGTTTATATTTATCCAGTCCAAGACCTGAAAATAATTATATCATTTAAAAACATTGTAAATAAGTATAAATACATAAAAAGATATTTAAGAAAATATTTTTCAAAAAAGAATATAAAATGTATTTAACATGCAAATATATCATCTATATAACGTATAAAATCAATGATAGCAAAGCTATAATATATTATGAATTAAAAATTCAAATGATATATATAAAAATAAAAAAATAAAATAATAAATAATAATAAATATATGTATAAAAAGAACAACGAAACATTTATTTTAACTTATTTGCAATTAATTGAAAAAGAAAAAAATAATTAAAAAATAATGAAACATTTAATAATTTACATAAACTCATTTCTCGATTTATGTTTTTCTTTTATTTTTATATTTAAAAATTAAGCAAAAAAAAATGCATTTTTATTTTTTATTTTTTAATTTTTGACAATTAAATATCAATTAAAATATCTCTAAACATATGAACATATCTCTTTACACGAACGACATTTCAAGAATCAGGAAATAATGATCTTCAAATCCAATAACACATAAATGATAATTTACTATATAAATATATATTTATTATAAATATTTATGCACATATGTAACTTATATATTTATGCATATACATATTTATACATATTTGTACATAAATAATAAGTATTATAAATACTTGATGTTTTGTATTTGAACTTACAAACAATAGAAATATTTTTGTCAAAAAATAACGAAATTAAACTTTTTTGGAATTGACAATCTCCATGTCCAAAACATGTCCATCTAGAGCTTAAATTTATATCTACAATTTCTTTTTCGAAAGAACATTAATAAATTAAAATAAACATCATTTAAATCAAGAATTGAGTATACTATAAATATTGATATCTATACAACAATTCGATTTTTATTAAAAATTACCATCCGGTTGTTTGACACCAGGAGTTATTGATCTTAAAAAGTCATCAGGTGTCATGAAAATTTCATGGATGTCGTTGTTAATCATTTGTAGTGTAGCAAAGTAGCGAAATACCTTGTCAGGAGTAGAATAGTGTCTTATACGATTTTCATACTCTATTATCTGTATAGAAAATAATGTTTTATTTTTAAGATGATTTATTTATAATTTTTAAAATAAATTTTTATAATATTAACATTTGATTTAAAATACATTTCCATTTAAATATAAAAAAGAGCATGTATTGAGCATGTAATATGCTCAATTTAATATCGATATAATTTAATTACAGAATTTTTGATAATGGTAGAAAAAAATGTTACACAATTTTTTAAAATCTATCACCTATTGCGCAATTTCTTTCTGTATCAATACATGCAATTCACAATTTCATTATTTTTTTCCCCTCTCTTTTTTTAATAAAATTATATGAAATTCTTATAAACAAAACAAATTTTCATAAATAATACGAACCATATATTATTATTAAAAAAAATATATGACAACTCGCACTTTTTCAAACAATATTTTAATTAAATTTAACTTGCTATTAATATAATAAGGTATAAAATTGAAGTTTATGTTAGTTTCATTCAAATGTAAGAAACACGATGTTAATTAGATCGAAGAAGAATAAATCTATATTTCTGTATAAGATAAATAAATAAATAATAGGATATTTTTAGTAATAAACTAATGAAGAGGAATAAAAAAAAAAATTATTATAAATGGGAACAAAATAATACCGTCTGGTTGTCTCATGTCAGGAGTGATTGATCTTAAAAAGTCATCAGGTGTCATATAAATTTCAGTACCCTCTAAACTCGATACTTTTATGGTTGCAAAGTAACGAAAAATTTTATCAGGAGTCGAATATGCTCTCAGACGATTTTCATATTCTATAATCTGTAATACACGTATATTATTTAAAGTTAAAAAGATGTATCTATATAATATTTATAATTAATATTTATTAATAATTATGTAATTCGATTTTAAAATGATATCTTCTCTTGAATATTTTTAAATTTTCTTTGAAGCAAAAATTATTCCTAATAATAAAATTAGTTTAATTTGGAAATTTGTTATTGAAAATAAATAATACAGGGGCTTACATTTCTTTTTTTAAATAATTATGTCGAGTAAGTAAAGTAAATCGAGTAAATAATATTCTTGCGGAAGAATAAGATTCCCGAATCAAATATACGATTTAAAAATAATGAATTAATTTCAATTTTCTTTATATATGGATATATGTAATTATACTTAAATTATTAACTAGTTGTTAAGAACTTTGTTCTTTCATATAAACTGTCGAATTTTTTATTATATAAAATGATATATTTAATAATTAATATATTTTTTAACAATTTTATGCACCCTTTTTATTTTCATTTTATTCATAAATTCAGATAAAAGAATTAATTAGTGTAAATTTTTAATATAATATAATTCTTGCTATTTGTTTTCCTTTTTTTTAACTTCTTCTTTTTTATAGTTACTATGACAATAAATATTTTTCTTCTTTTTTATTGTTTATCTTTCTTCAGCTTTTAAACATTTAATTAATAAAAATAAAAATCATTAAATTATAAATATATCGTCTATTCTACGCCATACAATATTTTTAAACACAAATGTGCGAGTATCTCATATACATATAGCTATATAAGCGAATTTTCGAATATTGAAAAGAAAAAGATTTTTTTTAAGGAAATATTTTTAGACATAAAATAATTACATAATGAACAAATTTATTATAAGGGATCACATACTAATTAGTCAAGTTCCTTATTTTGTTTTTGAATTCTTTATTCGAACCATGATCCAAATATCAACTGCGATTCGAATAATTAAATTTTCTATCAAATATTAATATAAAGATTTTTCATTATACAATTTACACTATATAATGCATATAATATAATGCAATAATAATATATTGATAACCCAATATAGTATAATAGAAATCATTGATGTAGTTAACAATTTTAAGATAACTTAAATGTATATAAATTAATTATATACATCTTTAAATAATTTCAATTCAATCATAATTTCATTATCATTATCATCTTTGATTGAATGAGATTTATTACTAACCTTTCTATCACGAAAACCAATCCTTTCCTTTTTCTTTTTTTTCTTTTTATCCTCTTGCATTTCATCCAATTGTTCATTTTTACTTTCATCATTTGATTCTTCATTGATGATCATTTCAGCAGCAATTACCGTAGAATAATATTTTTTCTTTATTCTGAAATAAAATTTGAAAAAAATAAAAGTTCATGAAATTATTAAATAATTGGAATAAGATCACAATTTTCTTTTGAGAATGCATTATAAATTATATATATATATTGTTAAATATTTTATATTAATTTAATAATTTATTTATATTGTTTAATTTATGAAAATATTAAAATAGCTGCAAATTTATTAAACTATATTGACAAAGAACCACAAGTTATCTGATTTTTATTATCTAATTTAAAATATAGAAATACAAAAAAATTAACATGAAAACTAACATGATAAGTAATGAATGATAATAAACAATATAGAAAAAAAATAATATTGTAAAGAAATATTGATATAATTGATATCAATTGCATTAAAAACAATATATTATTTATATTGTATAATAAAATTTATAAGATTAAATATATTAAAAGAAAATATGTTGAAAAATGATGTAAAAATATATATAATAATAAATATAATAAATATAAATAATAGAACTATAGATATGTTAATAAATTTTTTTAAATACATTAAACAATAATATTAAATAATAATTAATTTACATTTGTACTTAATCATCATTAGTCTCTTAAATTTTCAATTTATTTTTTTCTTTACAAATTGATATAATAGTAAAAAGTTAATATAATAAAAAAATATATAGCTAAATATATAAAATCTTTTACAAGAAAACAAAACTTTTTTAAAATTAATAAAATATATTTAAACGTAAGATTAATTGTTCAAATAATAAAATAACACTTTCTATATTCTATATTTATTACAATTTAAATCATTTTTAAATCATTTGTTAAAAATATGAGAGATGGATGATAGTTAAAAAAATATTGTTATATATTATTACAAAAAAAGCTTACCGATTCCAAACAATAAGACTAGTTATAAAACAAGGAACGATGAGTAGAAGAGAATAATTCTTTTTGTTTTTTTGTTTTTTCTGTGACAAATATGTTAAATTGTTTGCAACTGAATCTCGTAGATAATTATTATTATTACCAATTATCAAAAATTTATATGATTGATTAATATTTTTTCCTAAAATATTTTGTCGTAAAATAAACCTAACCTTGGAAAACATATTCGAAAAATATTTTTTTTAATTTAGATATATGTAAGGATACATTGATACTGGAATTCTAATTTCATAATAGATTTTAATTTTAAGATTAATTAATTTTTAGTCATACTTTTTCATGAATATATTTTTCTAATGAATAATAGTTTATATTAATGTTCACATTTTCTTTCTTTCACTGTAAAAACTTTATAATAAAAATACGCATAATATACTAGTAAGAAATATAATATTCTTCAAAATTTTAAAAAAAAACTTATTTATTCAAAATAACAGTTGTAGACAAAATAAGATACAGATTTTACGCTATATATATATATATATATATACTATATAGTCGGTAGCACGTAGCCAACGCTACTGTCGTGGCTCGATTAGATTATATAGTTCATGAATAGTCAATGTTTTCTTATTAATAATCCAAACTATAAAACAAAGCTATAGCAAAAGTTTTTGCAAAAGAAAATATTGCTTGAAATTACCTCAAGAATTTCTAGTTTACAGATATTACAACATTGATATTACATATTTTTAAAACTATATATATATATATGTGTGTATGTACATATATATATATATATATATTTGTATATTTCTACATGTATAAATAATTATAAAATGAAAGTTTAAAAAAATAAATTACAATCTTTAACGAATTAATTCTATGAATGAAAGCTATTGTTAATGAATTTTATCTCTTGATTTTTTGAAAGAAATATTTTTCTGTATTAAAAACTAATGTAACTTAATATACGTGATTTACATCCCTAAAAAAGGATATAGAAACTTTTATTAATATTATTATAATTATATTTCAAATTTAATATTTCTGCATTTTTTTTCATTTTGAAAATTTATAAAAAACAAAAATTACCATAAAATAAAATCATTAAATTATTTTTTATAAATTTTTGTAATATAAAATGTGATATATTATTTCCATATTCTATCACTAGAGGGCAAATTAACTTGTATGCCTCTCGCAAGTGAAATTCTTTTAAAAGAATATAAGATTGTATTGAAATATCAAATACGCTATCGCTTCTCGGCCTTTTGGCTAAGATCAAAGTGTAGTATCTGTTCTTATCAGCTTAATATCTGATATACTCTCAAGTGAGAGTCAGAATGTTAAACTGATTTTTGGAACTTGGTGGAAATTTTAGAGCTTGCTCTATTTCTACCGTGAGTCGTCTCGACATTGCAGATTCGTCGTGTTTCGGCTCAATCTTAATTCAAATTCCAAAATTAATAATTTTTTCTAGATAAATTATATGTATGTAGAGTAAAATTTCAATTTTTTAAATAGAAAAACAAGTTTAAGTTTTATATATATGGAATGAAAAAGATGAGAATTATAATAAAAGAACCGTAAAAAAAAATAAAAAAATGTATTACAAATATATTTTTTTGCAATTAAGAATCTTAAAAAATATTTTTTCTCTTAACTACTTAACGAGAAAATTATACTCATTTGACGAAATTTCATCTCATCTAAAATTAAAACTACAGAAAAAGAATAAATATTTAAGAAAATCCATTGTTTCTTTACTTTTATGTATCTCCTTCATAAAATATATTTTAATTTATTATATTTTAATTAATTGTATTAAAATTTATTTTATTCATGTCAGTCATAGAACATATTTTATTTATTTAATTCATAGAATAAATACATAAATAAATAAATAGAATAAGTGGAACTGATTGAATGAAATGACATAACAGGATAATTTAATGCTTCTCTTTTTAAATTTACTATAAATTAATTCATAATTTTTGACAGAATCTAAATATAAATGTCAAGGATTTAATATCAATTGGATTTCTTAATAGTTCCCAAATTACGAATAAATATATATGAATTACATATGCATACATAACAGATTATATTCGCACAAAATTTATTCTACAATTTTTTCAACAACAAATTATATGTATATATGTATGCATGCATATACTTATGCACAGAGTGTAATATATATATTATGGATAATGATATAATAAAGCAGTTTAGGAAAAGATATATAATGCGATTATATCTCAGAATTTTTTAATTCTGAAATAAATAATTCACTCTGTAACATATTTTATATATATATATATATATATATATATATATGTATATGTGCATACGTACAACATATTACAGATGATGTATTATACTACACATACATAATACATACAGGTGCAGACATTTAAAACAAGTCATCTTTCTTTGATGATAAATATAATATTTATAAAAATAAAACAATATTTTAAATAAAGATTGCTTGATATGGAATAATATATGGAAGAAAATTTTTATTTATAAATACTAAAAAATATTAAACATTTCAATATTATGATTAATTTTACAGCAAAATGTAAAAATATATCTTTATATTTTTAATATTTAAAGCTGAATTATATAAATATAAATTTTAAATTGAAGAAAATAAATATATAAGGTAATAAAATATCACCAAAATACAACATATTAATTTTTTTCATTAATGTTTCATAATCATTATACTTTTTATTTAATGTTTTAATTAAATAAACTAAAGTATTATATATATATAAAATTTATTTTACAATTATATGATATGAAATGATATGGTGATCTATAGCTATATGTGGTATAAATATGAAAATACGAACGTTTTATTATAGTAGAATATAGTAGGCTCTAATTACTTTTTAAAAAATTATGAACGAAACATATTATCAAGTAATATTGATCTCCATATCAAACAATTTTCATGATTAAAAATATGTTTTTATTTTTTCAAAACTTAAATATTTTAGTGATCTGTTTTAATTGCCTTATCTGCATGATATAAATTTTATTATTTACTATTTCATAATACACTGCATAAATATTTACAGATATAATATTCTGATTCTGAAAAGGCAAAGCAAAAGGGATAACTTTATAATATTTTAATTATAAATGAAGCAAGATTTAACATTTTCTGAGATTTATTATTAGTAAATATATCAGGGTGTTGTAAAATTAATGCAATTTATTTTAAGTGAATGATAGGTATATATAAACTTATATATAAATTAAAAGATAACTTTTTACTTAATAACAATACTTTTTTTAAAAATACTTCAATATTTTCCATAAAGATAAGTACATTATATGGTTAATAGTAAATATTATTCTTATATAGAAAAATTACTAACATTAACTAACATACGATTTCTATTTTATATTTATAAAACAAATTACAAGAATAAATATATTAAATGCAAAAATGAATTACTCTATAAAAGCTAAAATAAATTTTTATATAATAATGGTGTATCTGTTACACACGCGCGCACGTGTAAAAGAGAAAATGCGCATATGAAACAATTTATGTAATACATGACAACAAGATAGTAAAAATTACTAAAATATTTGTTTATTATATATTTTACGTAAATATATATATTATAACAACACATAAAATGCGTACATAAAATTTCTTAATATACGTTAAATATTAATATTAAGATATTATTAAAAAAGTAATTTATTTTCATATTTAATTTTATATTATTATCTTTAAATAAAAGAAGAAACTTTATAAATTTTATTAATTAAAAAGAACAAATAATAAATTAAAACTCATGTGTTTTTAAACTTAAGATAAAATTAAATTCGTTGTATAGTTTTATTTATTCCAATAAATTATCAATTTATTTTAACATTGAGTTACAAATTATTCTAATCAATTAAATTATGTTAATAAAAATACATATAGTATAGTTCTTAAATCAACTTTCAAACATGATGATATCGAATCTTTAAGTTGTTTTGCTATAATAAATATCAATCAAAAAAATTATGATATTGTGCATTAATTTCACATCATCCTAACAAATATTGGAAGTTTCATTTTATAGTAAATCCATTTTCGGTATATACATATGTTTCATAAAATATAATAATTATTATTAGAAATAAATATATGTATATCTACTAAAATAAGAAGCAGTTAGATGAACTTATAACTGTACAAATTAGTAATAGTTCTTTCTTTTTTCATATCATTATCATATTAATTACAATATATATATAATAATTAATATGATTAACAGAGAAAAGTCTAATAACTTTAAGCCATTTTTATTTACGCACACGTGTATAATTTTCCATGCATTAACAAAATGTGATTTTTATCATTAAATATTCATTTATTTCAATTTTGAGATTAATTGAAAATCTGTGAATGAGATATTTATATATCGAGACCTTATTCTTTCCTTTTTTTTTGTTTCTTATCTATTCGCAAAATCGGGGTGGATTTATATACGTATACTAATATCATTTTTTCTTGTAATCTTTACTAAATTTTTATAAAAAAAATCTTATTTATTTTAAAAATAATATGTTTATATAAAAATTTAAAATATTTTCTATTAACATTTGCTTCTAATATTCATTTTATTTAACTTTTTTTTTCAATTGTTTTTTTTCTCTTTTACTTCTAGCCCAACATGTATCCATTAAATTTTTTCAAAATTCAAAGAAATAGAAGTCTGTATTATTATTTTATGTTATTACATATATATTAAAATTAAATTACTAAAACTTAAAATTTAAATTCAAATATTTTATTATTTCATATTAAAAAAACTATCAAGATAATTAAAAATTCATTTTAAACTTAATTCATTATTCATCAATTAATTAATTATAATAATAATTAACAAGAAAATGAATGAGAAAATACGTTTGCAATAAACTTTTTCGATAACAATTTTTTCGATATCTAGCATACTATTCATATGTGAAAATCCACCCCGTAAAAAGTTACATAACAAATCTTCTAACATATATGTAGCGTATCTTTATCGTTCGGTGACTACCATTTTGTTGCACTCGTGCTAGTTGTACCAACATTTGCTCCAATGAAAGGATTTGTAGAGGCGGCTGTATCGAACAAATAAATTATATAATATAGTAATTAAATAGTATTTAATAAATATATAATTAAAGGTATAAAAAAATTAATCGTGCATTAACATACTTGAAATGTAGATAATATATTTCAAAAATATTACACAATTAAGATACGTATTCTATAGATTGTTTTTTTTTTTTTTTTTTTTCAGTTATTTGATCGAAGATTTGTGTATTTTATTTCACAAAATTGTTCTTATAAGTAAATAAAATTTTACAACTTTAAAATATATTTTACTATTATCTAACTAAGAGTAAAGATTAAATTTGTAATGGTAAAATTGTTAGAAGATATTATTTAAATCTTATAAAAATAGCAAGTCTTTATATCATTTAATATATTGATTTTTTTTTCCAATTACATGCCAAATATATTTGCTTAATTTTAAATTTTAAAACAACATCTAATAATAAAATTTTTAAATTTTGCATAATTTAAATATGTTTCTTAGAAATAAAATAATATACATATATAAATATGTTAAAAAAATAAAATAGACTATGACTTTTCTTATTATAGAAACATTATTGAAGCAAAAAGTGCACATAATTTTATAATCAAGTATATGAATAGCTATATAGATACATGATAATAAATTGATTTATTTTTTTGAATGTACATGAATATGTCTAATCTTCATATCAATATTAAGAAATTAATATTTAAGAAAAAAAATGTTTATGCTAAATTTTCTTCAAACTCTAGAGAGAAATTGCATACAACGATACAAATGAAATTGCACTATAAAAGTTCACAAGTTAGATATGAATACATCGATATTGAAATTGAAACATAATTGGCATGATTATTATTTTACCTTAAAATATCTTAGAAAAAATAAAAACAAATTTATGATTATAAATTTAAATTTTTTTATTACATGATTCTTTTAAGAAAACTAAAATAACGGGGCTAAAAGTAATCATCATTTAAGATTAATTTAAAGATTATGATAAATTTATAAAAAGATTGTTAAATATCGTTTCGTAACGATTTCTCCTCTTTATCGAAAATTATTTTTCCGATTACTTCTTAAAATTTACCGAAATCAATGGATTATTTGTTTTATGTTTAAAAATAATCATCGAAAATAAATCAAGTGAATCGATAAATCACCGAAATAACAATAATACAAATTTTTCTATCGATCACTTTATAGAATTTGAGATCATTTTATCTATAGTACAATTATATATAATTACAAGAAAATACTTATAATTTAATTTTCATACAATTTCACTTAAGTTTGTCACTAATAGAATAAGTAAAATTTTACAATTATCATTTTTAAAGTGAAAATATATTTTTACATTAAAATAATTTATCAAATCGAATTTAAACACAAAAATTTACTTATAAAATTTTTTGCAAACAATTTTTGTATTATTTTATACGTTAAATCTTTCAATCACATATATAATATAAACTAAATATAATATATATATATATATATATATATATATATATATATATATATATATATACACATAGCGTATTAACAAAGGAGAAATAAAAATGCGATACAACAGATAAAAAAATAATAATATAAATATATGTACATATATATGTGTATACACATACACGCGCACACGCACACACGAACATGCACGCACACACGCACGCGCACGCACGCACGCACACACACACATACATATATACATTAAACAGCGACAGCAAAAGGCAAAAGATTAGGAAATCTAATATTTTTTCTTTTTCCATTTTAAATGATTAATTGCTCCATTTTTTAAAGGATAAAATCTTTAGTTCGAATATATCAATATTGCTATATGAAAAGAAACATTTAAAACATTTTGCAACTGGACAACTATTTATGAAAATATAAATTTTACCATAATTATTTAGTAAAGAAAAAGTAATGCAGCAACTATTTACAGTAAAATTATCCTTAAATTTTTACAATTATTATTCAATGCACGTAAGCGCACACAATAATTATAATATACATTTTTACATGGCTTTATATTACTAATACTTTAAATAAGCATACTTGTGTTATTATTAGTATTAAGTATAGATAAGAATTCTATGCTAGTTTTATCTATTTTTTTCAATAGAAAGTTAAGGTAAATATACAAACTAAATAAATGTGAATGAAAAAAAAATATTTCCTGAAATAGAAAGTCCGATTAAAATATTTAAAAGATAGAAAAAATTCATCTTACATCTTATTATGTCAATTATTCAAGATTTTATAAACTTGTCATATAAAGAAAAAAAAAAAATATTTTTCTCGCAAAAGCACAAAATTCTTAATTCTTATACTTAAATGCAATAATATATATATGTGTAAAATAAAATATTTAAAAACTAAAAAAAAATAATTATTGGAATAATTATTAGAATGTATAACAGTTGTATCATTTATCGCCAAATAAAAATGCATGATATGTTTACGAAAGCACATTTTGCTTTAATTTTCATAATTCGATTATCGTTTTAAAATTCTCCGAAACTGATATTAATAATAATACTGAATAAAGTAACAAATATTAATAAAAGAAAATGTATAATGAAATAAATTAAATGTCTTATATATATAAAAATTTAAATTTGTGTTGTAAAATATATAATTGAGAAGAGAGAGTAAGATAATTTCGATTGAAAAAAAAAAAAAATATACACATATATAGAAAATATATTGGATATTGTAATATTTGGAAAATATTTATTTTAATTTAATGCAACATTTAAAATAATATATTCTTAGTTTCGTAATTTTTTCTAAAATTCGCAGAAAATAATGACTTTTGGTCTTACAATTGATTAAAAATCGATATAGTATAACGATTAAATTAGATACTACGAACAAAAAACGAAGAATAGAAAATGTTCAAGTACGATAACTTAAAAAAATCTTTAACTTAGAAAATGTTTAGATAATTTAACTTTAGTAAAACTTATAATTTATCATATAACAAAGATAAAAAAATACACAAAGCGTTCTTCTTCCGATCATATCTTTTCCTTGTTTTTCTCTTTCGTATTATATACAATTTTTACCAAAAAATTCGAAATGTAATTTCTTATATAAAACTCTTTTATTCTTTCTTCATTCATACTTTCGTATCAATTAACGAGTATAATTGTTGTATATTTAGAAGCCGAACAACTATTTTTTATATATAATTATATTTATTATATATATTATAAAAAAGAAAAAAGATTCCGTATTTTTTTAAAACAAAAATTACGATCCCTCTTTATTAAACTAATATAATTTGCTTCTTCTCCTATGAAAAGTTTTTTCATAATTATTTTCAAACCATATTATTAAAATGTATCATCCAAACCAAAAGTCAAATATTGATAAAATTTGAAAAAATCATTGGTCTATCGTATCGTATATTAAAATGGAGAATTTAATTTTCCGATAAAACACTTCAAGCATGCATTGAAATTTGTTTTATCGTAGATGAAATGGAAAAAAGTTTATATTTATTCGAATAAACAACTGTTGAAAATTAAAATTCTAATATAAATCCAATATCAGTTTCGGATTTTAATTAATATAAAAAGTTTTTATGGTATTTCGGTAATTATATCACCAATTTATAAAATTTTATAAATTTTGAAATTTTATTAACAATTATCACGAAATACAATCCTACGTTTGCTTTCTATATAAATTCTATATAAATTTTTTTTAGTTAAAAATTTTGCTTTATTATTAAAGTGTTTCAAGCTTAATTTCAAATGATGTAAATAACCTATAATTTAAAAGTCTGATATTAAAAAATTCAAAATATAAATTTATGTTAGCGTCGAAAGATTCATAATATAATATAAAAATTTATGCAAATCTCATAACTATATTAATTAAATTATGAAATGAAGCAATATTTTATACAATTAATACATCGTTTATATTGCATATTACGTATATCATAATATGCTTCGCTATTATAAGCATGAAAATAATAAAAGAAAAGGCAAAAAGAGAAAAAGTACTTAAATAGAGCTACAACTGAATAAGAAAATAATTACGACCTGATAAATAACGTGCATTAATATTTAAGTACTCGTAATACCAGTTGTGTAAATAACTCTTTCAGCACCGCTATTCAGATTTGTATTCTCATCGACAGTAGCGGGTGGTGGAGGCATGGCAAAAATGGGTTGTTGATTCGTTGAATTGTTTTGCGGGCCACCCTGCGGTTGTGCCGTAATCGCCTCATCATCACTTTCCTCTTCCTGTTAAACAACAATCGGATTAATCAATATTTCATTTCTTTTACCAATAATAACGGATCAATATATTATTCAATAATTATATATTAAGAGTGGATAAATTATATCAATAATTACATTTTTATTATCTCCATTATGGAGTTAACAATATAATATTTCTTTCTTTATATTTTTTATTATATATAGAATGTATCAGTTCAAATCTAAATTATTTCTGCTATTGCTAAAGTTAAGAAAGAAAAGAGACAAGAAACGCGCGCGCACTCGTGTGTGTGTGTGTGTGTGTGTGTGTGTGTGTGTGTGTGTGTGTGTGTGTGTGTGTGTGTGTGTGTGTGTGTGAGAGAGAGAGAGAGAGAGAGAGAGAGAGAGAGAGAGAGAGAGAGAGAGAGAGAGAGAGAGAGAGAGAGAGAGAGAGAGAGATTTAAAATTTTTTCACCTTGATATCAAAGATCTTTTTCAAGATATAATATAAACCGTGAAATTGATGTTTATATATATCTGTGCGTGTTTATATATATCTTGAGCTTTCATTTTTCTAAGTTTGAATTTGGCGTAATGATATTGTAATAAATATTGTAACGAAACCGAATTTGAATTTAAATTGTAAGAATGTTCATATACACTTGAAGAAAAAAAAATAGATTAACAATCGAATTGAAATATGTTCAAAAAAATGCATTTCCCACAATTTATAAATTCAGATCAGGTATCGAGTCTCAAAAATATATTTATTACAAACCTCCAACATATTCAAATGTTCTTCGTATTTTAGAATGTTCGATCGAAAAATCGAATAACTTATTATAATCATTAAATGTGTTTAAAATTCATGTAATTTTATTGTATTTTGTATATATTACTCGAATAATTCCTTTATATATTGTAAAATATTAAGAATAAATATCTTTTGATCGTGATCATTTATTAAGTGACCACATATACCGAAATGTCGTGTAATCCTAATTTAAGTTTTTCAATATTTGAAAAACTAAGATAACAGTTGTACACATATGAAAAAATTTTTCGGAACATTGATCCTAATAACTGTATTTCAACATCATTAAAATCGATCAGATGTCCCTTATTTGATATGATTACCGAATTCAGATTTAAAATTCAGATTTATTCGTATTTTTTTTCATATAATCTTTTTGAATTAGATTATATAATATATATATATATATATATATATATATATATATATATATATATATATATATATATATTATGAGCAGCGAAGAATGAAAAAATTTATGATTTAAAATTATAGTAAAATATTATTAAATTTTATATGAGATGTATGAAAATTATGACAATTATTTTGATCAGATAGTTATGAAAAATATCGGTTATGATTGTTGAGAAATTGTGAAGTTGTGTAACGATAATGCATCGAATAACAAGCTCGAGATGATCGATAACGATTTGAAATAAAAACAAAAAAATTAAAATATCGTTTTATAAAGTTAGACTTATTTATCGACTAATCTATTCGTATGTATGTAATCAGAGATCTTGTATTGAAATTATTTTTTTTTTTTTTTACTAAAAATAGTTAAATACCATTACTTTTTTTTAAAAAATATCATTTTACGTGCACATTCTTATCGATGTAAATTCATCATGAGAATCGGCAAATTTGATATTTTTTATTTATATTTTCAATTTCTTTTATGATCACTTTTCTATCGTTGAAATAGATATAAAAAAAAATAAAAAAAAGTTAAATCAAAATAAAATATCAAAATCGAAAAAAATAAAATCAGGATTGATTAGAAATAAACTAATAAAAATAATTATTATTAGAATGAAAAATCAAAACTAACGCCTAAATTCTGATATAATTATAATTAAAAATTCATAAATACAATATTATTATTCCGAAATAAACAACACTATATCGCTTCTTTCATCTTCATTTCTTTGTTTGAAAAAGCTATACATCTTTATATCCGTTGAGAATATTAATAAAATTACATAATACGTTATGGTATTTTTTTTTTCGAAGAATAATATTGTTCGATCGATCGGTTTTTATGATTTGCAGCTATCTCGAGCTCCTTTCTCGTTTCATTTGAGAACAAAACTAAATAATATACCTAAAAATAATCGAGTGAATAATATGCTTATCTCGGAATAATATTTTATAGGATAAATCCGGGAAAGATGGATCACTTGAACAATTTGTGAAATTGTATATTACAATGTTTTTAATATATTTTATTTTCGTATGTTGCATTCATAAGTTTATCATAAGTTATTTATCATTTTTTATGATTAATGTTAACTTGGATATAAATGTTTTTTTTACAGTTCAAGTTTATCATTATAAAATTTAAAAATCGATATATGTTATAGAGCATCCAGTTTTTCTTCATATCGATTTAAAACATTTCTTATGATTTCTAATTGTTCAATTATTAATCAAATATCTTATATAACTAAGATATCAAATCGATCTATCTAAATGGAATAGTTGAAATGAGAATCAAATAAGGATGCATCGTTATTTCTAAATTATAATCATTCGAAGTTTTTTTAATTTATAAAGAATATAAGAAAATAATAACAATAACGAAATTTTTGAATCGAAAAAGAAGGGAAGAAAAAAAAGTTGTGTAAAATACGAAAGTCATTGGAATAATCATTGGAGGGCAAAAAAAGCTAAAATAAAAATAATAAATGTAAAACTATATTTCAGTTAAGAAAAGTATATACGATACGATATCATTTTTCCATAAAGATCCATCTATGTCGATATTGTAATATGGTTTAATTAATTCAATGTATAAGTTCTTCAGATTAATCATAATTTGGACTTAAAAAAAATTCATCGCCTTCCGTAATTATTCTATATTATAAGAATGAAAATTAAATAAATGCACAAGTTTTTTTTTATATATAAAAAGAAAAAAGAATAAATGATTAAACTCAATTTACATTTAAGATAAAAAATTATGATCCTAAAATATATATATTCATAATTAACTTTCAATAAAAAAAATCAACAATTAATATTATGGAATAATTTTTTATTCATATTAATTTTCACGATCATATCCGTCACTTGACGAATTTATTTCATTAGATTTAAAACATTATCTTTCTCCTGAATCAATATATCGCATATACAAACCTGCAACTCTTGTTTTATACACATATTCCTGTACGAAGACCAGAAGAAAGAAAAAATAAAAATGCTGGAAGAAGAAGAAAAAGAGGAAGAAGAAAAAAAGAATGTTCAAGAAGCTGGTATGAATATGATCGAAAGAAACGAACAATATGTATTCAATGTTTGTTTCAATGGTTCTCATTTCCTCCTCTTCATGATATATCTTGTTTTTATGATACAAGTTTTTATTTTGATTTTCCAATTTTTAAAATATTTTGTTCTCCCATAAATCATCAATTAAAATTGATGTGACTTAATATGATTATAAAATCATATTAATTAATATTTACTAAAAAATATAATAATTATGGATATTGTATTTTTATTTAATTACATATTTGAAATTTTAAAATTTCAAAAAAAATCATATGTAAATAATATAGATAACAGAAAAAAAAAATTAAATATACAATTATATAATTGAAAATAAGGGAAAATAACATTTTCCAAGCAAATACAAATAACGATTATTATTATTAACGATTATTAAAGAGCAAAAATTGTATCGTTGTATTTTATTTTATTAAAAAATAATTTTTTAAAAATTCTTTTTTAAAAATTCAATGATTATTATTAAAAAATTCTAGTATTTGATAAGTCACAAATAATTGTAAAACATCAATGAAAAACAAAATTAAAACAAAATCCAATCACATCTTTCGTAGAATTTCGTAAATTTAGAGGATTAAAAGAACCACTGATACCAAAGAAAGACTTACCTTAACCAGGCCTCTGGGCTGATTCGTCACGACATTTGCCTCTGGGTTCTGGTCCCGCTATAATACAACAACAACGTAAACAAAACCGCTAATCTATTGTATTCTAAAAAAAGAAAGAAAAAAAAAAAAAAAAAAAAAAAGAAAAAAAAAACAGGGAGGGGGGGAGAAAAAAAAAAGAAAAAAAGAGGGGGAAGAAAGGCAGAAGTAAAAAAAAGTGCATGCTAGATTAAATTGGAAAGATTATATAAATTATAGATCGATGATATAATGGCGAATATGAAATGACTGAGAAACGAAGAAAAAGAAATATTAGTTCTTGTTCTCGTAAATCTGTAAAAAATCAATATCAACAAAAATATATAATTTCTCAAGATTACAATGATATTTACGAAACAAATACGATATTTGCGAAATAAAGTATACATACATATATATATATATATAGCATAATGTTTTAACAGAGAAGAACGTATAAAACGATAATTTTTAATTTACAATACAATATAATTTCTCATATTTTTAACGTTATAGTTGTTATATCTCTTTTTGTTTTTCTTTAAATAAATAAAAAAAAAATTAACTCCGTTCATTTTTTTTACATTTTAAAAGAAATGATACAAAATTTCGCAAAAATATTCGCAAATATATTTTAGAAGAAAAGAGAATTTATCATCACTCGCGAAAATAGATGGCTAATTCGCCATAATATGGCATATTCTTTGAATATGATCAATATAACACTATAATTACTTAAATTGCACGAAATTAAATATAAAAAAATAATCAGTTTATTATTTTTATTTTCTTAAATTCTAAAAATAATTATATATTTTTACATATTTTAAATATCGAAAAATAATTTGAAATTAACCGAGGAAAACGTTCAAATATCAATAATTTTATCGTTGAAGTTTATAATATTATGAAATCTTACAATTACTTTTAAAAAATTTACTATTATTTTTAAAAAATATAATAATTCTCGAATTAGTAAATTATAAATTTTTGTTAAAATTTAATATTTAAAATTCTGTTAAAATTTAAAATACCATATTTTCGTCTTTTTTACATAAGTTTGATTTCTTTCTAAAAATAATTGTTGATTTGAAATCCTATTTCAAAATACAAAATATTTTTATTAATTCCTGATTGTTTGTCTTAAATGAACAATTAAGTAATTTCTTTTTAATCTTTCTTTTAATCTTTATAACATGTATAAGAAAAACTAAAAATTTATCATAACGATAATAATAATATTATTATATATAATATCGTTAATCATATTATAGTTGAAGTATTTTCAATAAAATTTATGTAACGTTGATCTGTAATAACAAAATATATATATTAAAAATTGTTGTAAAAAATATATAAAATATATATATAAAAAGAACATATATACAAATAACAATCCTTTAATCTCTTAGATTTTTTTTACAAGTAATGTCGTTTTCTCCGATTCAAAAAATCAGAATATTAACATTGTTTGCTAGATTTAAAAGATAATAAAATTATTATACAGAAATGGGAAAGAAACATAACTGATAATTTTCTATATTTTTTACTATTTCAAAGTTATTAATTTTTAATATAAAATAATTCGAAGTATATGAAAGAAATTGAGATAAACACTCTAAATGAGATTATACGATGAAATCAAATAATTTGAAAATATTCCGTCAATTCACGAAAAAATTTTTTTAGAAAGAAATCACAAAGAATGAAAGATTGTTGAATATATTAATATATTGTTAATATAAAGAAACATAATTGTAATTAATAAACGATCTCATGCATAATTAAAAACTCATGCAAATTTCTTATAAATAACAAAAGATAACAAAAGATTAAATATTATGTATATTACTTTGATAAAAATATTGTAATGGAATTTATAATGTGATTAATCTTTACTACTAATAACTAGACAGATTACATGCAATTTTATCGATGAAAACAATGAGAAGAATTGTTTTCATAAAAATCCATCGAGTTCTTCGTACTTGCCACCAATAATATATCGCTGTGTTTTTCGTAGTATAAAATTTACAAATAGCATAAAAATTTATTAATTGTTCTTAGTCAATTAAAAATCAAAATTTAAAATTTGGTAGGAAACACATCCAGAAATCATACAAGAATAAATACCACCGCTATGTAAAGTATCTTAGAAAACGACATTACTTATTCAATAATTTCAAATAATGATAAATAAATCTGTTTTCCTAGATCTGGATATTAAAAATATCTTCATATTTTAAGAATTACGTGTAATAATAATAAAAGATAAAATAAATCTTGCCTTCTCGTTCATTTCACATTTTTAATAAATATTATTTGTTGAAAAAAAATTTTTTTTAAATATAAATTTTTTATCAAAATCAAAATTTTCAAGATAAATAAATTTCCTTATAAGATAAGTGTACAAAAATGTATAAGTATCTACTAGAGCAATGATATTATGTAATATTTGTATATTATTTTCATGAAAGTTTGTCAGACAATTGTTATTATATGTATTTTTATTAGACTTTTTATTAGAAAATTAATCAAATATAAAAAATTTAAGAAGAGAGAGCTTTCATAATATTATAGGAATAAATAATAAAAACAATAATATTCAAGATATATATCGTACAAAATATTAAATTATGCTAAAATTTCTAAATATCAGAATTGCGATGTAATTTTAAAATATTCCTATTATATCTATTTAGATAAATTAAAATTAATTAATCTCTAGAACCCAGAATTAAGAAATTCTATTAACATTAACAAATAAATTATACGAAGTAAGTAATGTGAAACTATTTTTTACAAAATTATATTCATAAATTATTTGAAAAAATATTTCGTATGAAAAATTGCATAGTACGTAACTTGATCTATTATTATTAATTTTTTGCAGTATATATATAATATATATATACACACACACACACACACATATATATATATATACAATATATACAAAATAAGATAAAGATTGTTTTTTTAAAAATGTGTAAAGTATCAAATAATATATAAATGATGTATGTGAGAGCATTGCTTGCTGAAAATGTAGCGAACGAGATGAACGATAGATACGTGATCGAGAAACGAATAAATCTTTATATGTATTATGTAACAAATGAAAAATGATTTTAGAAATGCACGTAAATATATGACGTCTCTTGGAAATTTCCTTCCATATTGATAAATGGATTCATAATTCTTATGAATTTTTATGAAATTATATATTTTTTTTAACACGATTAATCGATATAAGTGGTCATTTCCTAAAAAGCATATTTTTATCTAAATGTTTCGATATATATTATCGCATTTCGATCCATTGCTTTTCTAAGCATTATGCATACCGTATTTAAATATATTTTATATCATGTCTACGATTTAACTGACTTAAAAAATACAGCTCATTTCAATGCTAACTACATAAATATTTAATTATCATATTAATTAAAATATAAAATATTAATTTTTATGGAACCTGATATTTTATATCGATCGATATTTTTTATAATTCTAATTTTTTGTCACACATTACCGTTTTAAACATAATTCGTTTCTTGAGAATTTGGAAATTTTTATCTTTTTTCACATGATATAACATTTATATTTATTATATCATGTGACACATAATTTTTCTCTATTTTCAATTATTATTTACATATATATATATATATACATCACATATGTATATATCACATTTATATATCGTTAAAATTTTAATTATATTCATTAGTTATAATAATTTGTTATTTGATTTTTAGTTTCATAGTTTCCACACAAATTAAATTATTTGTAAAAATTCAAAAATTTAAATTTAACTTTTAATAACTTTATTTTAAATATTATGGTATATATAATAATAATATAATGGTATATATAATAAATCAAAAAAATATTTTTAAAAAATTGGAAGTAATCCAAAAATAACTCATTTTTGCAATTGTTTCAATTAAATTTAAAAATCTAGAAATATTTAATATTTATACTGCATATAAAAAAATTAAAATTTTCACACAATTTTCCTATTAAATTAAATTAATCAATATTCATTTTAACTAAACAATATTTGCAATTATATTACATATTCAAAATTGAAAATAAAGAAAAAAGTACAAAAATATTACCTGTAAATTGTGGTATGCTCCACTGTCTTCCGGTGGTGTTGGCTTGAATTTACCACAGCAGAAATTGCAGCAAAAACAGCAGCAACAACAACAATAACACGCAGTTATCAAACTACAAAATATGAAGAGTGCCTGAAAACAATAATTACAATTAATATCATGAATTTATTATATTTAATAATTAATTGTACAATATATATTAATAATAAACATTTTGTAAATTATAAATTCAAAAAATAAGTTCATTTGCAAATGAATAGAGATATTATATATAAATTTAAAAAAATAAAAATTTGATATATATAATATATAATTTATATATAATTTATCTATATTAAAACTATTGATAAATTTTTATTAAATTTTTTATTATAAAATTAATAATAATAATAAAATTTACTTTATAAAAAAGCTCAGAAATTAATAAAAGTTTACCTTGCACCAACCAGAAGTGACAACAAAGTATGCATTGACATTTTCTTCACCAAATTGTTCGGCAACATATAGTCCAAGTGATCCATAATTATCATATATATTTCTTTTAGTTAAATCTGTTAATATAGCATGTGCCCTATTTATTTCTTTAAACTGAAACATAATCACATTCAAAGAGATAAACTTTATAAAATATATATATGAAACTTTATATTAAGTTGAAGAAAAAGTAAGATTATAATATTTTTGATCAAGTAATATTTTTGATAAAATTGTATCTGTATCTTTTTAAAAATAAAATTATTTAAAAATAAATGTATATTGTAATTATGAATTATAATTAATATTAGTTTTTAATATGTTACTTTAATAGAGAAATAATTTACATTATATCGATGATATATTTAACAATATAAATATTCTATGTTTATTTTTAATGTTTTAGAAAAAAAAGGATTTAAAGATTTACTGATATTTTATATAATTAAATAACTATTTTTTATAATTGTAAAATTTATCATATTATTTATTGTATTAATTTATATATGTACATATACAATATATCTATAATTTAAAATATTTAATTAGTAACATAGATTAGAATCTACGAAAAAAAGAATTTGCAAAAAATTTAGAAATTCATATAATTTCATTTTAATATAATATTAATTATTCTGAATATTCAATAAATATTATAATATATTATTAATATTAATATAATTACTTGTTTTTAAAAGTAGATATATAAAAATATATATTCACCTGATTGTATCTAGAAATTAAAGAATTGAGGATTTCATCTTATGTTTATATTTTATGCATATTGCATAGGAAATTCAAGTTAGATCAAGTATTCGATATGGTAAGAGAAATTTGCATTAAAAAATGCATATACTCATACATAAACAAAATTCAATTCTAATATAATAATAAATTCTAATATATAATAAATTCTAATAATACAAAAAGTTTTTTCACAAATATTTTGGAAATTAAATCATGATTATATAAATTATATAAATGTATAGAAAAAAATTGTTTATAATGTTATCTTTGAAAACATAATTCGAGAAAATCTGTCTAAGATTATCCGTTTTATAAATAATTATTAAAAACATGTCTGAAACTAGTATTTAAATTAATGACAAGATATTATTTAAAATAATCAAATATAAAATAATTAAATATTAATATAATAAAATAAATACGATCTTTAATTTAATCATATGATAGAAGATATATGAATAGAAAAATATAAATTTTCTTTCTATTAAAATTATTATATATTAATATATCTAAATTGAAATTGTTATATATTTATACAAATTATTCTTTTCTCAAATAAAATTTAAATTAATTTCAGATTGATAATTATCATTCCTAAGAACATACCTCTTTATGTTTCTTTCAAAAAAATTTTATAGATTAAAAGATTTACAAATAGGAAATAGCTATAATATAATGTTGATATTTTTCATAAGTCTTTTTATATATATACATATATATAAATTTTATATAAATATAAAAATCATATTTAGCATAATGTAATTTATAATAAATTTTTTTTTCTTTATGCAATATATTTAATAATAATTATATTAATATTATAAAATTTAATACAAATGATATTAATCTATATTAAATTCAAATTTTATCTACTATGTATCTATTAGATAAAATCTATTTTAATAAAAAAAAAATTATAATTAATAAATTAAATCAAATTATATCATTTATATCAATTAATCAATAAATATTTATCAAGTTAAGCAAAATATAATAAATATTAATTATATTAAAACTCACCTTTTCTGCTGCTTCTGGATTATTTGGATTTTTATCAGGATGATATTTTAACGCCAACTTTCTGTAAGTCCTCTTAATTTCTTCAGGAGTGGCAGTTTTTGGAATCTCTAAAATTTGGTACAGGGAATCCCCTGCTGTCCTGAAACAAAGAAAATGTTAATGAATCAATTAATTGTCAATTTCTATAACAAATATAATAACTTATTAATTTGTATTATTTTTAAAATTATATTAAAAAATGTTTAATATTAAATATTGTTTGAATTTATATATAACATCAAATAATAAATATAAAAATATAAATTCTGAAATTAAACTTAATTAAAGCATATTTTCTAAGTATTTAAAATAGAAAAAAATAAAAATTAAAATTTTATTAAAAAAATATAAAATATTTTATTTTTTCATATCAAATTTATTGATAATATCATTATGTAAAATATAATAATTTTTTTAACACAAATAATATTTATATACTATTAGGATTATTTAAAGAAAATTTAAGCAATCATATAAACAATCATAATTTATTATTTTATTTTACAATTTTACTTTCTTCACAATCAAAATTTTTTATTGTATTTTACAATCTCAATAATTAATACTCAATTTTTATATTTAAATGTAAATAATTTAATAATTCTACAAATATAAATTGTTTATGAAAAAATGTAATAAAAACCCAATCTTAATGACAATAATCTTCAAAATGTATTACGACATGTTCACAAATCAACAAATCAACGTAATAAGTATAAATCTTTACTTAAAAAAAAAAAAGAAAAAAAAAAAAGAAAAAAAAAGAAATTACCAGTTAACAAAACTATTGTCTTTATTTTCGTTAGAAATTATGACATGAATTGAATAAGAAATAAAGATTAAAATATTAAAAAGTGAATAGAAGAATAACCTAGAATTTGTCTAATTTTTTAAAATTTTTAAATTTTTAATATATATTCCTTAAATTCGATGGAAAAATATATATTAATTACTGTTGAATTAAAAGAATATAATTTTTAAAAGAAGGAAATAGTATAAAATTCAAATAAGTTAATATAAAAATGGTAAAGTACTCACGACATTTTTCTTTTATCCATATTTGATGAAAATAATGTTATTCGAGATACAAGAAATAGAATTAATTCGCTACTAAAATATTTCGAACTTTATCGTCTCGTACTACAGGTACATGATTTTCGTCATTAAATGAACGAACGTATTTTTGAATAGATGTTGTATCGGATGATAGCAGAGGAAAGGATTCAATATTTTAGTACTAAAAGTGGACACAGTTGCACCAAACTGGCGCCACTGTGAAAATATAAGAAATATAAATGAACTATGAAACTATTGGTGCATATTATTTCAATCAAAAATATTAAATGAATTGCATATTTTATTAAAATTTCTCTTTTTTTTGTAAATCATATTATTATAAACTTTATTTTCACGTAAATATTATGTATAATTCTAAATTATTTAAATATTATTATTCAATAATAAAAAAAATGATTAAAGTAAATAAATTTAAAAATTTTAATAAAAGTAAAGAAATTTAAATTAAAAAAATTTTAAAACTAAATATATTTAATAGAGAATAATTCTTTCATTAGATTTAAAGTAGGCCATTGCTAAAATACCATGCCGATAATCCTGTCTTTTGATAATAATTTGTTGGTAAAAAAGTCAATATTATTATCAAGTAATCAATGATTGTAGCGAAAACGATTGTATTTATAAAGCTTATAGACAAAGTATACAAATTGTATCATTGTCGCGAAGTATAGACGATAATATTATTTCTTTTAGTAAGTCCATTGGTAAAAAAATCACTTGTAATAAATAAGACTTAATTAATTGTATACATTTATATATGCGATATATATATATATATATTTATATGCATATATATACCAAACTGGAGGATAAATAAATATATCGATGATCGATAATAGATTAAAAAATCGATTTTTCTATTTATCTTGTTTTTTTGCTATGAATAATGCAATGTTTTCTTGTATATAAGATTAAAATCTGTATTTACAACTTTAAAATGAAATATGTAATAAATTATATTTATGTTATATTAATTATATTAGTTATATAATTTGAAATATTTTATTAATTTGAAACAAAAAATATGAAATTTTAAAATATTAAAAAATCGAATTAAAAGTAGAATAGTATAAAATCGAAACAGAAACAAAAATCGAATGTAACAATTAAATTTAAAATTTTTTGAAAATATTAAATGTTATATAAGAAAATTTTATTGTAAATTATGATATGATAAATAAATATTATATATAAACGAAAAAATACAACACAAAAAAAATAAAAAATTGTAATAAACATAAAATAAATAAAATATTTGTAATCATTATATATTTAAAGAGTTTAACTAGTTATCTATTACCAAAAAAAAGCATACAAATTACCATTCGTAGATAATACAATGACATAGAGATAGTTTTCTATCTATCCATAATAATAATAATAATATGTACCGACAGTCGCGCAAAACTATTACATTTATTAATAAATGTAATTAAAATAATTGCGAATAAATATACATAGATGTAACAATTTGAAATAAAAACTTGTGAATACATATTTTAAATACAAAAAAGTCGTACATAACTTCGTATATAACTTTAAATCATATATCGAATGTGTAATTTTAAGCGTGTAAAGTAATACAGCGGTCGAAATGATACTGGCTCGTAATTTTCTCCCCATCTAATAACTCAGCAGGTAAAGTTGAGAATCGAGCGTTGAACATATCGACAATAATAAAATGTCTCCAAACAAATATTTTAACATATGAAATATTTAAATATTATAATTTTTAATATTCTATATAATATTTTTTTAATTTTATATAATTTACATGATATATTAATTAATTTATAATATTATACTTAATTCAATTTATTTATAACTTTTTATTAAAATTTTTCATTATTAGCTATAATAACTTATTAAATTTATATTAATTTTGTAAAAATAATTTATTATTTTTTATTTATTAAAATTTATTATTTTATTTGTTAGAAGAATATTTTTCTATGTGGAAAAGAATGTTATAATTAAAATCAAATTCACAAATTTTTATTAAATTTTTATTAAATTAATAATTTGATTATGTATTATTTATATTTATTAAAATCAGCAATTAATATGAAGTTCGATGAAAAAATTTACATGATTGTATATAATCTTTGCCTATGCATAAAAAATAATTATTTATTATATTATATATTATAATAATTCAATAATTTAACAATTTTTATATTATATTGTTCATTATATTATTCATTATATTGTTCAGAATAATTAGAATACGAATGTAATTTTATATTATTCTTTAATATAAATGATTCCTTATTCTTATCATCAAAATAATTCTTAATTTATGTTTTTATATAAATTATATACAAAATATTTTTGCATTTAGAATAAAATATTAATAATATAGGATTATAAGATATTTTATCATATGTATTATTTTATTTATAATTTTATTTTTCATTAAATCATTGTCAATATTACAATCTTCTATGTTGAATTCTATGATGAATTGATTGAGTATGATGTGAATGATAATTAAATAAATTAAAATTATTGTCACATTTTAAAAAGCCCCGTAATATTTATTTTTTATTTAAATATATTTAGTCTCTATACATTTTTTTGAACGAATGAGCGAATTTCATTTTTTTATATACTTATATTACTACATTCCACAATCAGTCATTTATTTGGTCTTAATCTTATCTTTTTTTATTTTTTCAACCTTTTAATTATTTTTATTCTATTATATTTCTTTGGTATAATATCTTGCCTTTTTTAAATCGTTAAATTTTTTTTATTAAAAAATTCTTTAGTTGAATCGATATGTCTATATATATATATATATATATATATATATATATATATATACTTGTAAAAATAATAATTTTCATTGCATTCATCGATATAAACATATTTTTATTACAATATAATATGTTAAGTTTATAAAATAACTATATAATAATTTATAATAATATTTATATATGATATAATAAGTAAGTTTTTAGCAAAACTTGGAATAAGATAATTAGATTTATTAAATAAGTTTATAAAATTAAAGAAATAATGTTCATTTAAGCAGTTGAATTATAATGTAGATAAAAGTATCTATGATATTATATTTTAAAATAGATAAAAATAGCAAGCTATTGAAATTTATTATTTGTCTCAAGTTGTATATATATATATATAGTACATATATATTTCATAATATTAAATACCATAACCTTAAATTATCAAATTTCTTATACATTTGTTAAAGGCTACTTACGATAAATATAACATTATGATAGATACCAAAGAAACAATTATACACAAATTTAATACAGAATTAGGAAATGATTTAAAAGGACTTAATAAAATATATGAATTTCATCAATATCTTAATACTCAGAAAAATGAAATTCAAAAATCAGTATGTATTTAAAAACATATTATCATTAAATTCTTATTAAAAATACTCTACATTTTACAGTTTGTTTTCACATAAAAAAAATTTAATAAAGAAAATTTTTTATTATTGGTCTTTTAAATTTAGCTGTCAATGGCATCAAGCGAAGCTCCATCAAAAGTAAAGGCAGTTATAGAAAATGTTGAAAAAATAGATATTGAATTTCAACAATTACAAAAAGCTTTTATCGAATTTAGAGAAAACATACAAGAAACAATGCATGAAAATGATAAAAGTTTAGAAATGCAAAAAATTATCAATGTTATAAATTATTTAAATAAATCCTTATCATATTTAAATTTTATAAAATATGTTGAAAACATTAGGTAAATTATTATCACTTATTTATTTATATTTTATAATTATTTTTAATATTAAAGGATTATGATTTTAGTGATGAAATACAAGTATCTTTAACAAATGGTGATGATGAATTAACTATCTCATTATATGTAGATCTTACAAATATTAGTTGTCAATTAAGATCATCAACTTGTCATTATCTCCAAAATTATGTAAAAGAAACTCTATATTTTTGGCATAACCTTATAAAGGATAAATTATCAAAGTATATTTTTATCTAATATATTTTTATATATTTAATATATATAAAATATAAATATATATATGATAAATATACATACTAATAATTTTCAGAGAATACAATGATATATTGAAAGGATTAAAATGGCCTTTCTGTGGTAATAATGCAAGTTCTTTACATATTCTTATACCAGAAATATTAATGAAATTTAAAATACTTACAGAATATTTACTTCATTTACAATTACCGTATCCTTGTGAAATGTAAATTTAATTTTTGTATTTTATTAAGATTTTTTATATTATAGAAAAATTATATCTTATTATTAACTTAATATATATATATATATATATATATATAGAGAAGAAACTGCAAAACCTGTAGTAACATCAGTATTATTAACAGATTTTACTCCTGTGAGTTTACCAATTTCATTGTTGGTACGACCACTTAGACAAAGATTTATATATCATTTCACAGGTTCTAAATTAACAAATAGACAAGATAAACCTGAATGGTTTTTTACTCAAATATTAACTTGGATTAAAGATCATATACAATGGGTACAAAAAAATGTACAACCTGTTGCAAATTCAATAGGTCTTAATTATGTAGATATGAAGGTACTATTTAATATATTGATACTTTTATTTTATAATTAACATAATAAAATTTTATAAAAGAGCAAAAAATCTGATTATTTCAATTAAGTTTTGTATTTTATATAAAGTCTGAATATTTCATTAATATGATAATGATATGATAATGATATGAATAATATTAATAATATTAATAATGAAAGTATTCATATGTTGTTTGTATTATTGTTTACACAATGAAATATATTAATACAATTTTATATAAATTATTTTATTGTAATAGGTAGAATTTATGCGAGCTTTGATACAATTAGCAGTTGAAAAGCTTCATTCTGAATTATCGATAGTACAATATGACGATGCTTTATTTGCTCATTTAGTTGATGAAGCTTTAGGTTTTGAACGGGAATTGAGAGAAACATTATTTTATCCTTCAACTCAACCAGCTACTGTTTTTGTACTTACACAAGCTCATATTTTTGTAAAGTGGATTAATATGGAAAAAAAATGTAATATATTTTTTATTAATTCTTTATTTAATTTATTATTTAATATTTTAATGTATTAAGTATCGTATAATTAAATTATATTATGATTAAATATTTATATAGAATATTAAATTATTTTTAATAAAAGATTTCCAATCATTAATGTATTAAATTATTAGATGCAACTGAAAAAATGGATGCCATTTTGAGTTCAAATACAGCTTGGGAAAAATTATCAACTTCTGACATTGATGATATGAAAGTAACTGAATGTGCAGATGCTTTTTTAACACTTCTTTCTACAATTTCTGATAGATATAAACATTTACCTCAACCAGGACACAGGTATAATTAATAATAAATATAATTAATAAATAATATAAATAATTATTTATATAATTATTTATATTATTATTTATATAAATGAATTTAATATATAATAAATATTAATAAATAAATTTTTAATATTATATGAGATTTATATTAATTGTTATTGCAATTATTGTAAAATTAAAATGAAATTTTCTCATATTTTATTATTAATATATTCATATATTACAATGACAAAAATCATAGAATCAAAAATAATATTAAATCATTTATAAAGAAATGATATATATTATCATATTGTATGATTTTTTTTATAGCAAAAACAATCCTTAATATTTATTTAATTCTATGTAATATAATTATTATAATTTTCAATTCAATTCAATTCAACTTTCTTGAATCAAATAATAATAGGTTACAGTTTCTTGAATTACAATTAGAATTAATTGATGATTGGAGAGTTCGATTACTTCAATTACTACATGAAAATTATGAAGATCCTTTAACATCTCTTATGCCATGTATTCTTAATACATTATATTATGTTGCAACTGTTTTAGAAGAGTGGGGTGTAACAGTGGTAAGTATTTTAAATATTTATTTCAAAAAAAAACTTTATATGTTACATATTTCTGATATCATTTAATTTTTTTTTTAGCATTTTTTGCAATTATACTTTTTTAAAAAACAGTTTGAAGCAGTTGAAACTGCTACATTAAAAGGAAATGATATAACTAAAAATGTAGGAGAAATCGAAGGTTCTGTATTTGATGAAGCTGTTGCACTTTTAAGAAGACTAGAAAAGACATTAATAAATGAAATTAGCGATTCTGTAGGTTTAGATGTAAAGGCAAAGAGTAGATCATATAGAACAGATAAGTAAGGATAATATAGCACTAAATTTAAATTTATATAAAAGATTGTTTAATATTTATATTTATATATAAAATCAAAATTATTTATTCTAGACCAGATTATATTTTTTAATATTTATCAAGTTTTTTGTTTAAAAAATTGTATAAATTTTTAAAAGTTTTAAACGTTTAATAATTAATAATTTTGTATCTATAAAATAAATTTTTTTACAGATGGTTTGCAATGCAATCAACTAAAGAAGTGGTGTCCTTATCTGTTACACCAACTGGTTACTCTATGTTTCAAGAATTAGCAACACAACTCAATTTATTGCATAATACACTTGCTTTACCTTTATTTGAGCAGGCTTGGAAAAATTTAGCTTCACAATTCGATCAAGTCAGATATAAATTAAAAAATTATTTTAGATTTAAATATATTAAATATTTGTGTAAATATAAATTTTTTATTATAGTTTCTTCTAGAAGAAGTCGTTCTAGTAAATCATTTTAATATGGGTGGAGCTGAACAATTACAATATGATATTTTTAGAAATTTATTTCCATTATTTGGTTTATACATCAATAAACCTGAATCATATTTTCCATTGTAAGTAGCAAATAACCATTATGTTAAAAATACATGAAACGAATATATAAATTTCTTATGTAATAACTTTTAATGTAGTAAAAATTTTCAATAATATGAAGACAGAATTTAAAGAATTATCATTTTATTCATTTTTATAAATTGCAATTTTAATTTTAAAAAAATGAAAGTATCATAAATATTATATAGAAATATCGATATTTCTGTGAAATTTTTTCTAATGTCGTTATACAAAATTGTATAATAAAATTTTTTCAAAATTATTAAATTAAATTATATAAATTATATAATTAATAATCTTTGTCTATAATCAATTTTATTCATGACATATGTAATATATAATATATCTAATATATATGTGAATATATTTACATTATTTTATTTAAAGATTATTAAAGAAATCTTTAATCTATATCTTTTTTTTATATAAAGGATTAAAGAATTTTTTAATATTTATTATTATTATTACATAAAAAATTTGTTATTTTTAACAATATGATATTAATGATTATCAATGCCTTGATAATATAATATTCTATAAAATGTTCATTATTCTATCTAATAAAATCTAATAAAATTTAAATAATACTTTTAGGATTAAAGAAGCATGTATTTTATTAAATATCATGTTAGGCTCTGCAATATTACTTGTTGAGGCTCTTAATGATAATGATGAAATTATCGCAAATGAGATACTAGCGGATATTGGTGTTTATAAAATGTCCCCTGAACTTGCTTTAAAAGTAATTGGAACAAGAACGGATATAAGTTATGTGTAAAGTATAAAGCTTCCTTTATACTAATCCATGAGAAATTAAAAATTTATTTAATTTTGTATATATTTATGTATTATATCTTTTTTTTAAAATAATAAATAAATGTTAAGTAATAAATAAATGTGAGTAGAGATTAATGTAAAGTAAAATTATAAAATTATATATATAATTATTAAATTTATATATATATATATATATATATATATATATATATATATATTGTATAATTAGAAATCATATGTATTTATAATATTTAACAAATCAATGTTATTCCGCCATTATCAGCACCTAATAATAATAATCTATTAAGGGGAAGAACTGCCATTGTAGTAAGAAGACCTTTAAAAGTATCGGATTTTAATTTTGATGATGAAAACGAAGCTGTTGTTTCTATAGATGTGTAAACTCCTACCCGATTTGCTGTTGTTCCTATTATTAATTCTTGTTCGTACGTAGTCATGCAATGAACTGGCTCTGTAGAACCCCTAAAAATTTAAAATATGAAATTTAATTTTTAAATATATTTGGTAGCTTCAAAAAATACGCTAAAAAATACAATTATAAAAATAATGAATAATAAAAATAGCGAAAATTTGAAATGAATAAAAAAAATTATTTAATTGATGAATTAATTATTATATATAGTATTATATATAAGTTTTATATATAAGTTGTATATATATATATATATATGACTTGATAAATATCATAAATAAATATAATATTTAAAAAAAATATATCAATAATTCTTTTGTTATTATGTAATTATAAAAATATGTAATGTAATTATAAAAGTCTAGAAATTTTTAAAATAATTCTTAGTAATCATTATTATTATACATCATAATTATTCATATTTTCAGCGAATTAAAAAGTTTTAAATTGTTAAAAGCAAAAAATTATATATCATATACATGATATATTAATATGATAAAAAATAATATTTTATCTTACTTCATATGAAATTTCAATTTCCCATCTAATGCACTCCATACAGCAATAGTTTCATCTAGTGAAGAACTAATTAATGTTGTTTCATTAATTGCCTCTAATTGTAATATCTAAAAGAATGATGATTAAACATTTCATTAAATATTGTTGAATATTGTTTTTAAAATTTCTTTCTTTGAATATAACATACTTCACATTCATGACCTTTCCAAGATGCAATAATAAGACCTGTACGAATATCTAAAATTGTTAGAAAACCTGATGCTTGACCCAATGCTACCCAATAACCACTAGGTGCTACTGCAATGCATCGAATTAAACCTGTTGGATTTATAGATACCTGAAAGAAGAAACTTATTGTTATTTTATCTGGAAGATAATAGAATAAATAATAAAATTTATTCCATACATTCTATTAACATAAATCAATTTTCAATTAATGTTGTTAATTATGTTAGTGTTGTTAGTAATGTTAATGTGTTAAAAGACTTAATAAAAGTTAATGAAAATTATGAATCTACATTTATAAGAATTGCCAAAAAAAAAATTTTATTTTGTGAAATATTTTACAACAATACTTACTTTCATTTCATTTACATATTGAAATGTTCTACAATCAATAACTCTCAATGTAATATCAGTTGTACCCACAAGCAAAGTTGTACATGGAGAAGGACTTGCAGCCAGTGTATTTACAGGAACTGGACGTGAACTTTCTGGACATCCAAGAAGGGAACCCATAAAAGGATCCCAACAATGAATTGTACCATCACAAGTGATTACATATCTTAAGGATTCTAAGAATGTAAGTGCAAGAATCGATTTTTTATGTCCAGTATAAGTATACTGGCAAGACGATACAGTATTTCCATCCCCCTATTATAAAAAATATAAATCTTAAATATAAATTCTTTATATAATATATTTTTAAATCTCATAATTTAAATTTCTAGTAAAAGAAATTAAAATATCATTTTATATATTAAAAATTTTACATATAAATTAATATAATTTTATAATTTTATTATTTTTACTTCTTTTGAAGAATTTTTTTTTATATATAATATCTTTTATATACAAATTATTATTATAGATTATTATTCATGAAATATCTTTCGAAGATCAATTCTGAAAATTAAAACAAATACAAAAATTAACATAAAAATATTATTTGAAATTTATTTATCAAATTATAATTAATTTAAATTTATAAGACGATGGAGATAGAGCAATCTTATTTTATTTCTATTTTGCTTCATTTTATAATTGCGTGTATATAATTTTTATATTTGGTTTTAATTTCTAGAATTGAAAAAAATGTCTCATATGTATATTAAAACATATATAATTTTATATAATTTTACCTGACTTCTTAAACTCCATAATTTTACAGTCTTATCTCTTCCTCCACTCATGAAACTATTTTCATTATCTAATACATATAGGCACCTAACACTATTAGTATGACCACTAAAAGTTTGAAGTTTTATTTGTTTTATATTAAATGTTATATCTTTTTCCGATCTTCCAATTTCATGTTCCCAATATGCCAACCAATTTCCACGTAATTGTCTTCCAGTTGACAAAGAACAACTTGCTTCACGATTAGACATAACATTTTCTGAAGTAATGTAATCTCCAATATCATTTTTTTGTACTGCAAATCTATTTCCCACAATTGATATATTTTCAAAATTAGCTGTATCTTTATTTGTTAATTCTATATTTTCTGCTATATTATAACCATTATATGATGTATCCAATATTATATCATCTTCAAAACAATCAAAAAATATATTAAATTCACAAATTCACAAATAAAATCACAAACAAAAAAATTATAGATATCCTGAGAAAAAATGCAACAAATAAATAAAACATAATATGGAACATACCAGTATTGGAAATTTTTATTTCTTTTTCATATTTACGACACAAATCATGCATATGTTCATGATTTTTTAATATATGTTTCATTATTTCATCGTCAATGCATTTATAAAAAAGCATATATGTTTTATGAGCAAATTCTGTTGTAAATACAGCTTTTAATTCTTCAAGTGCCTAAAAAAAAAAAATATATATATATATATATATATGTATATATTTAAAATTTATTATGCACATTTGCGCACATATTTGTCTTTAATATTTAATATTTACAATAATATATAATTATATAAAATTTATTAATATCTTTACCTTATTTTTCTGAGAATCAGATGTATCTATATTTTCTACGACTGGTGGAGAATAAGAATCAGCAACATCTGTATTAAAATTTGTTTGAAGTCCAACTCTATTATCTCTATTATCTTCATTTGAAACTTTTACCCTATACATAGATACATATATATATATATTATATCAATAATATTATATATAAATTAATTCAAAATAATATTACAATATAACAAATATAAATTAATATACCTTGTAAAGTGTTCACTTATTGTTTTTTGGCTAATTTCATCTTTAATATTTTTTATAACATCTTGATTAAATGATTTATCAAATGCTAAGAAAAATCGTTGAATAGGTACAGCTAGATGATTTTTTGTAATAACATCACCTAATCGTAAGCTAAACGTAAATAGAGTTTCTAAACATTTTTCCGCCATTATAGAACGTGCAAGTATTCCATTAGGAAAAGTAAATCTTGTTGACGATAATATACGAACTGTAGGATATAATATTGCTTTGACAATTGGTTCCTATGAATTAATTTTTTGTCAATTTTATATATATGAGATTTAGAAACATTTATATTATATAATCATACATGAAGTACATCCATTAGTATGGCATCACTGAGATATGGTGTAATATAATTTAAAAGAGTTAAACATGAAATAAGTCCTCCTTCCAAATTTTGCGTTAATTTTCTTTTACAAAGCGCTAAAAGTTCAACCATGTGCGCAAAATATTGTAATACTATAATCTGTTCTCCATACAAACCTAAATATATAAATTAAATTAGCTTTATTTTGAAAAATTTAAATTAGAAATATAATTCTTTTTTATATGAATAAATTAACCTGCAATAGCTGCAAGACACTCTAAAACTTTGTTAGCATTGCGATCACCAAGTAAAACTTTCTTATTCCAAGAAGTACTTTCAATAGTCAAAAGAGTATCATTAGTTATTGTTAAGTTTTCTTTTCCAGTATAACATAATGTGAGCATTCTCAATAAATTCCGAGATAAATATTTAGCAGTAAGTACAGGACCAAGTCGATGAGACAACCAGATGATAGATTCTGCACTCATTTCTGAAGTTGTACATTCATTTGATATAGATTTTTGATAAACATGATTTAATTGAATATCTTCATGCGCTACAGTGCTAGATTTATTATTATCTGTTAATAATATTATAGAACTTTGCTCTTCAATTCCTATAGTACATATTTCTTCAGATGTATTAGTAGATTGGCTAAATCCTCCATAAGTGAAATCATCATTAGAATTTTTACTTCCAACAAAACAACCAATATTGCCAAATTCTGTTAAGGATTTATTAGAAGAATTGGATGTCTTAGGTATAGGAATTATTGGTGATTTAACTGACTTTAATGGTGAAATTTTACTTCCCTCTTCATTTAAATCATCATTAAGATTTAAACTTAAATCAATGTTTAAATCAATATCACATGCTACACCAGAATTTAAAGATATCCAAGAACTTTCTTCTGTTTCCATTGTGAACACTTCTGTAAGAAAAATAGGAAAAATACTTCAAAATTTTTAAAATTGTTTGAAATAAGTATATTAAGCTTTATTTTTTAAATATTTTTTAAACATATTTTGAACAAAAATCCGTATATTTGGAAATAATTAAAAGATAATTAAAGCTTAATATATTATATTTAATTATTTACCATCAATATCATTATCAGTTGAATTCATATCACGTGCATAATCATTAGTTACAGGTCCAGGTGATAAAGAAATATTATGTTCTGAGCCTGCAGAAAAATCTTCATCCAAGGGAGATAAAATTCCTTCTCCTTCATTATACATTCCACTTAAATCACAACTTCTATAAAAAAAAAAAATAAATTTATTTTAAAGAATTGTTCATAGTAGCATTGAATGTTACATCAATATTTGTTTATTATTTTTAAATAAGATAATTATTTTTGAAAAAATATTATTTTAAAAGAATTGTGAAGAGAGTATTTTTGATCAAATAAAATTTTAAAAATAGATCTATAAATGTCTTGAAGATTTACAAGCTTAATTTTGTATGAATTGTTTTGTATTTTTATAAAGAAAGAAAGAAAGAAAGAAAGAAAGAGAGAGAGAGAGAGAGAGAGAGAGAGAGAGAGAGAGAGAGAGAGAGAGAGAGAGATTCAAATTTAAAAAAAAACAAAAAATAATTTTTTTGTTACTATTTTAGAGTTTCTGACAATTAAATTTGTAAGTTTTTAAAACAATTTTATTTAAATAATAACTACAAACGCATACTCTATATCTATATATGTGTATGTATTTCTTAATTTATGAAATAGTATAATTTTAGAAATATTATTGTTAAAAATATTTTATAATTTAATATATATATATTAAATATTATATATTAAATTATTATATCTGTATATTTTATATATATATAGAATCCAAAAATGTCAGATCGAATTGAATCGAATTTCTAAAAATATTTTTTGACTCAACATTGTTAGATTTTCAATAATTTCAGAATTTTTAATTCTTTCTCTTTAATTTTATAAATAAATACCAAAATGTTATTTAATTCTTCGAAATTCTTCTAACATTTTCAAGATATTTTCTAACTATGAGGTAATATTGCGATCCAATTCCCAACTTGTTTCAACCAAGACAATAGTTTTCGACATTTTCAGATTCTTAGACATCTTTAATAAATATTTAAAATCATAAATTATTCTTAGAAATATTTTGTAATTTAACATTATTTAGTATTTAAATATTTTCTATAATTTTTCTTACTTAAGATTGCCACTTTTATGAGTATATGATAAAGATCCTTGTATATAATCTCTATATCCTCCAACTGCTTCTACGAGAGGTGCAATAAAATTTTCCAAAAAACGTCGTAGACCCAATCTTACCATAAGTTTTAATAAGAAATTTCTATGATATAAACGCGTGGTTTTAAATTTTGCTATTAATCCTGAAGAAAGTACATCAGCATGCATGAAATTATCCATAAAAGAACCATTTTCATATAGTTTCATAATGGACAAAAGGAATGTTTCTGCAGTATCTCTAGGACCCAATGCCCTAAAAAATATCAATTATATGATATTTAGAAAAGTTAATAAAATTTTAAATTAAAAAAAGTATTAAAAATTATATAAATATTTATAATATAATTTTTCGAGAATCTTTAATATAGAATATATAAAATATATTTTTTATTAATTTGAATGTTTTTAAATATTATTTATAGATAATATTATAAATTATAACTTACTTGGCAATAGGATCAAATAAATGCCATGCAGCCAAAACTGCACTATATGGTTCTTCCATTATTTGTTGTATATGAGGCACAATCAATTCCAAACATGCTTCCCTTGCAATTCCAGTATGAATTAATAAATGTTCTAATTCCCTTGCAATTGCTTTAACTTTGCATTCACTAATTTTACAAAGGAATTTTGTTTTTGTTTTGAACATAAAATCTATATCATCTTCAGATTTTATAATAAAATTTAATTCACGAATTAAACTATTATATTCTTGTAACATTTCTACTATATTAAATAGATATTTGTAATATTTGGAAAATGGGAACAAACTTCCAGAAAGTATTGGTTGCAGAAACTGATGTGCAGATGGTGGAGGTAAACCCATATGTGTAATTGTTGGATAACGAAAAGGCATATCAGTTACCTGAAAACTTATATTAATGTATAATTTTATCATATATAATATATAATATGTTATCATAATATAATTAATTTAATGTGATCAAAATATTAATAATTTATTATTTAAAATACGAATAAATAATTATTTATTATTCGAAATATAAAGAATCAAATTTGAATAAAAATTTATTTTTTTAATTTATATTTTATATATATATAAAATTAAATGCATATACATTTCAGAAATGCATGTTTTAAAATGTAAGATTAATAATAAAATTAATAATAAATTTCCGTTCATTAATAATTTTTAATACAAATTGTAATTAAATATAATTTAAACTATTAAATATTTTTTCAAAAAATGTTATTAATTATATAATTAATAATTCTTCTTGATTTTATTAAATATTTTATTTATAATAATTAATATATTAATTATTATTATTATGTATAATAATTAATTAATACTTACTTCTATGTTGTCAATATCATAACTATTTGGTATAATATCAACTTGAAGTAATAAAGCAACAGCATTTCTTACACATTTAGGCAAACTATCAGCTGATATCTTCAAAATATTTAAACACGTTGCAAGTCTTTTTGCAAATGAAACCTTCTCAATATTCCATGTTGCTCGAAATTTATTAGACAAAAATATTTCCACAATTAAACAACCGAGAATTTGTTGTTCTTTAATACGTCCACTAGCCACAATTTGTTTATAATTTGTGAATGACTCGTGTAATTCAATTTGTGGTTTATAAACTTGAGAACTCATTTTATTTATGAATGTATGCATTGTTTCAACATGCATGATAGCTGTAACAGGATTATAATCTTTTGGAAGAATTATTGTCTGATTTATAGATTTATCTTGTTTAGCATCTTTGTCTTCGGTAGTAAGTAAAGAACCTCGAGAACGACTTAATAATCGACTTAAAACTAAAGGAGATGATTTTGATGTATTTATAATTGATGTTGATAATTCTTCTTCTTCAAATCCAGAACTATGACCTTCATCATCACTAGTTCTATTTCCAGATTGATCATTTCCTATAATAAATTATTGATTAATATTGATTAATAAAAATAAAATTATTTCACAAAATATTAAAAATTTTATATTAAACATACTATACTTATTAATTAAAAAAGATGAGCGTAATCGTGGTGGAATCTTACACCAATAAGGGGAAGGAATAATTTTTTGTGGATGTGGTTGTGTAAAAAGTTGAACAATACCAGAATTGGTTAAACTTGTGTGATTATCAACAAGTTGTAAACAAACATTTTTCGATTTTACCGCAGCTGAACCAGATAATCTATAATATAAAAAAGTTAGATAATAATAATGATGATATTAATATATATTATTGTATATTAAAATATCTTATACTTGTAACCAAAAGTTAAATCTATCCAATGATGTAATCTTTCAGAAACATAAAAACTTTCTAAAGCTTCTCTATGTCTTTCAATAAAATCTTCCGGTGATGTAGCCCATCCTGGAATTTCTAAATCTGGTAAATCTTCATGAATAGACTGTAATTTATTGATTGTTATATATATTTTACAACTAATTATATATATTATGATATAAAGATTAAATTGATTATTTTTATCTTGCCTTAAAAACTCTAGGATCAGTAAAAAATTGTGGTATACATTCATCTGGACTCCAATCATGTAATCTCTGTATAGAAGCAGGATATTCTCCTGGTACCCATTGTGGTCGCACATATTTACAAAGGACGGATTTATTATAGCGACGGGAAAGATAGACATAATATGTAATTTCTGATAATACATCCGACACATGATGTCCTACCTGTAAATATTATCAAAATAATGATCTATTAAATAATTATTATATTTTAAAATTTAATTATTAAATACTTACTTCAGTTGATTGTGAATCAAATGTTAAATCCAATTGTCTATCACCTTTGTTTAACCGAAATTTTGATTTTGTCAAGTCTCTCCAATTACCACCACATCTTGATGTAAAATCTGTGACCCAAGGCATCACATGATGACAACTTGGATCACCATATCTTCTGCCAGCCAAATTATTTAACGCAGTTAAATAATCATAATTACTAATACAATTATACACCCACATTTCACATAATTTTTCAATATTTTCATTCATTCCAAAATTAGAATTTCCTTGTAATGTTAAATTTGATAAAATTGTATCAAAATTTCTTTTACATCCATTAAAATTTTTGGCTCTTATTTCTTGATTATTAATAGAAATTTTGGAATATTCATTTTCAGACTTTATGTATATATTGTCATTTACTTTTGGTAACACCTAATAATATAAAATCTAGGAAAGTAATTATAATTTCAAAATTGAATAAATAAAAAATATCTAATATAAAAAACATGTAAATATTAACCTGAATAGTAAAATTATCCATAATTAATATATCACTAAGAGTAATTTCACCTAATACTAAACCTTTATCATGCAAGTCTCTAGATAATTGCAATAATTGATATATTAAAAACAATGGTTTTCCATGACTCATACTTAAAGCAGCAGGACTGTACATTACACATCTTTAACAGTAATAAATAATAGAGTTATTTAATATATAAAAAATTATAATTGAAATATATGTATAATATATACGTATATGCATAATATATACTTACTCGCGTAAAGAATATTGCGCTGTTTGTTCATGTAATGTTAAAAAAGCAGATGTAGTTTCAATAGCAAATAATATTGGAAGGAGATTGCAATGTACTTCAGTTGATATACCAGGCAATACAGATATCACTAACCCATTTTGTATTTGTATTAGAGTGCAACCATACATTTTTTGTAATACTTCTTGCATAATCCAAATATCACTTACATTAGCAATTATATTGTATTGATCTTTATGTTCTACACAATTCCATGGACCTATAAAATATAAAAAAAAATTAATTTATTTTTTTATTAAATAACTAAAGAATTGTATATATTGTATATATATTAAATTCATTTAAAAATACATACTGTAATATTTTTTATAACATTCTTTCCATAAATTTCGATAATTAGTTTCTGCAACATAATGCATCAATTGTGAATATGTCAAATCTGTATGAGTATTTCCATTTATATTTCTTCCTCTTGGAAGTGGAATAGCATACTTATGCTGTTTTTCATAAATCTGGAAATTATTATTAAAAATTATTATTTATAAATAGAATAAAAGCTTTAAAAATATTATATCAATTATGATAATTAATTAATAATTAATAACATAATATTATAATAATAAATAATTATATTATGTTCTAATTTACATATATTATTGACATATATAGCATATAAAATTATATGACAATGTAATCTATTTTTAAAGTTATAATTGTATAATGTTTTCAAAAAAAATTATAATTCGATCAATAATTAAATAAAATATTTGAAACAAACTAAAAAAGTGAGCATGCTTTTAATTTATTTTTTTACAGTTTATTCAATAAGTTAATAAGTAAATATATCATTTTTGCAGTTACTCAATAAATATATCATAATAGATTCATAAATAATTTAATGAATAAATAATAAAAGGATTTTTTTTGCTATTGTATTATTATTGTATATTAAGATTTCAGAATGCATTAAACACAATAATTACTTAAATTTTTAGTATTTTTTACGATATTCACATAATGTTTCTAATTTTTTTTAGTAGACTTACTTTATGATAATAATAGTACAGCTATATTCATTTAAAATTTGAATTTTAAATTCTTTATTTAAAAACTATTAATTGAAATAAATATATTTTATTTTGAAATTCATCTTTGTATTCTATTAAAATAATATAACTTACTATAATATAATATTGAATTTAAAAAATTAAAATTTTCTTAATTTTTCCACAAATTTTTTTGCAAAAAAAATAAATATTTTCATTATGTAACCTAAAATTATTTCATTTTCAAAATATTTTAAAAAATATATAAAATAATGTAATTTGTATATATATATATATATATATATATATATATATATATATAATAAAATTATAAAAAGTTTTTTTGAAATAATAAAAATTAACATACTTTAACATATACTCTTATCCAATCTGGACCCAAATCTTCAAGCATAGGATAAGCTGCAATTTCATCTGCACTTAATCGTTCATGATAAATGAATGAAATTGGGCCTGTATTAAGTAAATTATTTAACCAATTTTTGTGAATAGTTAAACAAATTCTATCATCTATTACTTTTATATATTTTGGCGGCACAAGCAATTCTTTCGTTATTACATCCATTTTATATCTTTATAAATTATATCTATAAAAATAAATTCAAAATATATATTTTTTGTATTAATTGTATTGTATTTATATTTAAATAAAAAACAATATAAATATTCTTAACCATTAATGATACAATTTCATATTATATTTATAATATAACAAAAAAGATAGTGTAACAATAGCATTTATCACATATGTTTACTTTTAGTCATTTAATGCCATACACAGTTGATATATAGTAAACGAACAGCTGATTTTAGACGCCATATTTAAATACAATTGTATAATATGAAGCAAATAAAATATATTTGAAAACAAATTCTTTATATAACAATTATATCATAAATTTTAAATATATATTTCATATATTTTTTTATAGTTTATTTATTACTTATTTATTATTTTCCTTTAATATTTAAGATTATCTAAAATTTTTATATACAGTTATATATAATATATATATATGTACAGGATCTATATGGTTAATGATTTTTTTCTGTCATTACTATCTTATTTATCGTACGAATAAAAACATTTCTATTATTTTATTTTTATAAATTCTTTTTTTTTATTAATAATTTTTTTAAATTATATAATAAAATATTGGATATTTCCGTAAAATATTCCAATTTATTGAAAGAGTAGGAAGAAATAGTAAATAAACAATGGGATCGAAGAAAAAATGAAGACAAAGAAAATAAAATACAGGTATTTAAAATACTGTATTGAGAACATTCGTTGTCTTTTTCTTTCTATTTCTAAGTTCATCATTTTTTAATATCTAAATTTTTTTCGTTTTGTATATATATCGCAACTTGTATCTATATATTCCCTCTTTCTGATTTGAACATAAATTTTCTTAATTATTTTTTTATATATAAACAACTAAAAAAATATTATACAATAATCATAAGATAATATATCAATGATTTTGAATCTTAAATGAAATATCATCGATTATTTTCAATCGATGTTCACGATGTTCATTACGAAGTTAGGTTAAGTTATTTATTTTATTATTTTTATTACATACAGTGAGAGATAAAAATTATTTTGAAATATAAACAATTTCGCAAAAGTAAATTATTTTATTATGAATCACTTAATAACATTTGTTATATATTTTTGCTTTTGTGAATTCTGTATCTTCTATTATGAACCTTTTGTAAAAAAAAAACTTATTTATAAAAGAGTCATATATTGATTATCGATTAAACTGTACAGTATTAATACGGGTCGTTGTTTTTCTTTTCTCACTTCTTGCATTTCTTCACATATCTCCTTTATATACTTTTTATGTCTTGGATGTCTAAAACAAAACAAAAAAATTATCAGCAAGAGGTTAAAAATTAATTTTAAATTGTAATTAAAAATTGTTGTACCTTTATATTATAAAATCTATTCAAAAAATCTATTTTTTTACATAAAGACAGTATTTTTTTTTTCTAGAAAAACATTTGTTTTTTATTGAATAAAGAAGTTGTCATGTCTGCGAGTAACAAATTGTTAAAACTGATACAAATCATGTTGTTATTATGCATTAAATGAACGCATTTCTATTATATTATATTAAATATGTATATGAATATATCGACGTGGTTTTTAGTTCATATTAGTATTGTGCTATTAAATAGATAACTATAATCTTTTTTTACCATACCATATTATTTAATCATTCAATGCGTAAATTGAATATAATGAAATGATTATATATATATATATATATATTATATACATCATTCAAATACAGCAAAATTATATTTTATTTTTTTGTTTCCTTTTAAATTTTAAATAATCTTATAAAAATAAAAATATAAATATAGTAAAAATAAAAACTTACTTGTCTATAATAACTTGTATACTTTTTAAAAAATTTTGATCTTCTTCATCAATCTCTAAGAAACTTATTATTATTCTTACAACACTCATTTCTAAAAACACTGCAAATATTTCAATAGGAATTTTATGTGAAATTCTCTGAAAATACGTAGACATCTGTGCAATCATAGAATTTTTCAAACTTCTTCTTGAACTACCAGAAAGTTTATCTCTTTCTGATAAAATAAAATTAATATTAACATTAACTGGATTGTTATTACTTAAAAAATTATCACTTGCTGCAGTTTTGCTTTCAGATCTATTTAAGATGGGTACAGAATTATCTAATCTTTGAAAAAACTCTCCAATTTCTTGATTGCTCATTTTTTTTTCTTGAAATCTATCACGTTCCCAACTTTGAATTCTCACACTTCCTTTTTCTCCACTTTTTAAAAAAATGACATGATTGATAGAATTTTCTCGACAATATTCAAGAATTTCTTCAAGGGAAATCAAATCTAAAATTGTAACTTTAAGTCCAAGATTCCATAATTCTTTTAAAAGATTAATCATCTCTTTTCCGCGATGATGATTGTCCATACAAGAAATAGCAACGTCGATTCCATATTTACATTCTACAGATTCCGAGGTTTCTGAAACTGCAGAAACTAGTTTTTCTAATGAGATACTAATTCCGGCGCCATATTGTTTAATTTCTTTACTAGCCATTCCAGTACGTTCAAGAATTTTTTTAAAAGAAGAGAGCATTTTATCGTAACGACCTCCTGCTGCTATTACTTCTTCTCCACTTTTTTTTTTACGCCATTTAACTTCGCATGTAATTTGATAAATTATACCGCTATGTTGATTTACATTATGTACTAGAAGAGGTACTACCACTATAGGCCACTGTAAATTTAAATTTTATTATATTTTTATAAACTAAAAATTATATATATATATATATATATATATATATATATATATATATATATATATAAGTTGTACATATATGTATATACAAAGTATACAATATAATATAAAAAAATTCCTTAATCATCAAAATTGTTATTCTAATTATTCAATTGAAATTTTTCAATTCTTTTGAAATAAAGATAATATTTTACCTTTATACCCAATGTTTCAATATTCTCCATAACTATTTCAATTTCTTTCAATCCTTCTCTAGCAAAAGCAGCAGCATCTCCTTTCCTTCGTGTAATTGTTTTTAAAACACTATGAATTTTAGCAACAGAACTTTCAGTTTCAAATAAATTGAATAATGTCTCCATAGCCTGATCAGTCAGACATAAACTTATTAAATGAGTCTGTATTTGAAATCTTGTAAATTTTCCATCACGCGCATCTCGAAGAATTGAATAAATATCTTGATATTTTTCTTTATCAACTCCACAATATATTAACACAGCTTGTAATAAAGAGGTATGATTCAAACGAATAGTAAAATTTCGTTCTTGTAACGAAGGTAATTCATTAATGATTTCCCAGACGATATATATTAATTCAGCTTCCATTAAAAGATTATCAGGAATAGGATTTATTATATCAAATGCACACTCATAAAGTTCTCTTGGATGAAAACCCAAAACCTAAAAAAATAAAATTATATAAGAAATATATATAAAAAAAATATATTATGTACTTAATATATCTAAATATTTAAAAATTTATTTTTCAATTATTTTTAAGATAAATAAAAAATATTTTTGTACATTGATTTTTAAAACACTAAATAGTAATATAAAATAATAATACCTTTTTATCTCTAAAGACTCTTTCTATAGCATATCTTCTTATATGTGGTACATTGTTCCATACAATATATCTTGCAAATACGGCACGTAAATCATGAGGGATACAAACAATGTTTCCATTACGAGTCATTAATTTGACACTAGAAGGTGAAAAACTACAGAACTGATGAGATTTTGGTATTAATAGAGGAGTTCCTAAATAAACACCGCCATGTCTTTGAAAAACTTCGATTACTTTGGACTTTACTCCTTCTTGATACTTTCTCCAAGCAATAAAATTGATATGTCCTCTACTAGGTAAATTCATATCGTAAGTGATATCATCCGCTGGACTAACTTCTTGCATGAAACAACATGAAATCAAATATTTATATGCTTTGCTTTGATTATTTGAAAGAGTGCGACGAATCATTTCTTGCAGTTCCGTTTCTTCAAGTCGTGCAGGAGGTAAATATTCTGAAGAAAGAAGTTCTTGAGCCGTGGGTCGTTGACTAGGATCGTGATTTAATAACCAACTATAACGATCAAGTTAATGCATATTAACTAATTTAAATATAATATTGAGTATAATATTTAATCTATTTTATTTATTATCACGTTATAAAAAAAATTAAATATAATTAATTATGGATAATAAGATATTATCAATAAATTTTAATTTTTAACATAAAATTAATAATGAATTTTTATTATATATATATAATTTTTATTATACCGTAAAATATGAATTTGTCGTGACATATCAGCTTGTTGCATTTCCGAAGGAAATATAATTTCTTTCGATCGTAAATTAAGTAAAACCTTAATTCGTTCCATTCCTGTAGTTAAAGATTTGTAACACATTTCAAATAATATTACTCCAAGACTATAAATGTCCACTTTTTGATTGTAAATAGCTTTTGCTGCTTTCGTTGTAAGTTCTGGAGCTACATAAAGTGCCGTGCCAACTTGTCCTGTCAAAGATCCAACTTCTTCTGTACCAAAACTAATACCTAAAATATATAATATATTATATGTAAAAATCTGAAAAGATAATAAGAGATATAATTTTTATTCATAATATTTCATTCATGATGGTAATATTTCATTTTTGTATTTGTTTTAATTTTTTTAATCAATTTTTAAGTTTTCTACTTATTTTGTCCAAATATCTCATATAATAAATAAATTTTTTATAAAACTTATTAAAGTTTGATAAACTCAAATTCTTTAAACACTTTCGAAATTAATTTTTTAAATTCCCAATTATATCTATATTTGAGATCATAATATTAGTAATTTCAATGTTAATAAATAAATTTTAGAGTTTTTTTTTAACATTTACCTTTTTCTAAACCTTGGAATTCTTTGTCAGTTTCCATTGTGTGCACAAAAGATGAAAGTATATTTGTAGTAGCTAGACCAAAATCTCCAATCTTTACATGATCGTTACTATCCAAAAATATATTTACTGGTTTCAGATCTCTATGTATCATTCCTTGTTGATGAATATGTGCTAGACCTTCGACAATTTCTCGAAACAATCTCCATACTCTTTCTCGATCTTCATAAAGCCCTCCATCAATTGCTGTTCGTAAAGTACTCTTTTCACAAAATTCCATTTGAATGTACATAAATTGAATTTCTCTGACCATTTCTTTAGATTCGTTTATATTCCCGTTTTCGTTGTTGTTTATATTTGATGCAGATGCTTGGTAGTTTGTATCTTTTTCGAATTCTATGCTATCAGAAGAATCCATTCTTAAAAGATTTTGCATTCTGAAAAATTTATCTTAAATTATTTATTGAATATTATATCTAAAAAATTTTAATTTTAAAAAATATACAATTTTAAAATTTTACGATATTATTTTAAGCCTGTATTATCATAATTTTTTATTTTTATATTATAATAGATTTATTGTGAAACTATTCATGAAATTATTCAAACATCTATCAATGAAATGAATAAAATTAAATTAAAAATATTTACATTTTTCTTAAAAGATTAAATACATTTTAATATTCGTATAATTTCGATAATAGCTATTTTTTTTTATTGCAAAAATATCATACAATCTATAAATCACTATTTTAAAAATTAATCTCTTACAAAAACGCACAATCTTCATCACTGTCAGTGTCACTCGAAGCGTCACTGTTATCTTCATCGCTATCAGCTGGAAGTGTTGTATTTGTTCGAGATTTATATGAAACATTCCATTCAACTTCGTGTAGTGGTGGTGCCAATTTTTCGATATCATCCATTCCCAAATGCTAAAAATTGAATGAAAAGAATTTAAAAAAAAAAAAAAAAAGAATTAAAAAAAAATTATATATGAACTTTTAATAATTAAACATGTTTAAAATTAATTTTTCATAATGCGTAATATATATTAATTTTTTTTATTTCTTATAACACATAAAAACAACGAAAATTTTGTGAATTCTTATCAAATTTTTTAATAATTATAATAAAGTAAAAGAATAATTTTAAATTATTAATTAAATTGATAAAAAATTAAATGAATTAAAAAATTCTTGATGAAATTAAATAAAATTTAAATATTGTGATATTATCAATGAAATGAATATTTAAATTCAAAATAGGAAATTTATATTCATAAATAAAATTTATATTTAAACAATCAAAAAATTAATTCACTAATTAATAAATTAATATAAATATCTATAATAATTACATTAAGCGGATCTGGACTCTTTTTTTCGGAAAATGTTATGGATAATCGTTCTTCTACCGCATCAGTTATTATAGCACTTTCTATCCATGAATTATAATATCGTACTACGTTTTCATGATTCATCCGTGACAATAATTTCACTTCTCTAGTAATTTTTTTATTAAGTTGTTTATTTTTTGGATTTAATTCTATCCTTTTAATAGCATAAATTCCACCATCTAATTTATTTTTCACTTTAAGAACATCGCCGAAAGCACCTCTACCAAGCCATTCAAGAATTTCAAACTCATTTGTAATTCTTGAATGACTACCTAACGGAGGTACATATTGTCGAATATCTGTATCAGGTTCTTCCGGTTCATGAATCTCCTGTTCATCTTTTCGTGGTATTTTTGGAGGTGATAATGCATGGGCTAAAGGTGTTTTTATAAATGAATGTTGTAATAGTTGTTCGGCGGACCAACGTTTTCTTTCATCATTGATAAGACACTTTAATAAAAAATCTTGTAAATCAGGCTGAAACATTTAGAAGAATTATAATTTTTTATGATACAAGTTCTTTCAAAAGAAAAAAATATGCAAAATGCAATTTATTATAATAAAATATGCGCCTCGGATAATATTTTTTATTTCAAAATAATGCAACATTCTTATTTTCATTGTATTAATAAGCAATTACGATTTATCAATGAAAACAGAATATGGATGGAATTAATTTGAAAAAATTAGAATATAAATTATATATCTATTATTTCTTTTTAAATTCTATTTAAATCATATGATTTTTTTAATTATTTGATCATTTTAATATCATGACTCAATATAATGATATTAAAAAAAAAAATTCAATCTTTGCCTAAGCTTACGTGTTTTAATTAATAATAAAATTGAAAAATTGAAAAAAAAATATTACATTACAATTTATAATTAATTATATAAATAACTATTTATTACATTTATTACTATTTATTACTACCACATTTTATGAAAATTGAAATGAAGAAATAAAGAAAATTTCCAGTAGTAAATAATTTGCGATTTAAGATTTTATTAAAAAATTATACAATATATTATTCTTAGGTTTCTTTCTTAAAATTTTTTAGATAATTCAATATTTAATTTATTAAATTAATTAAATTATAAATATAATTATTAATTTTAATATAATATAATTATTAAACGTTAAAGTAAACCCTAAAATTGATTTGCGTTCGAAATTGTGTTCGAAATATGAAATATTTTTTCATTACACATAATTTTTTTATTTTTTACTTTTCGAATTACATTTTTAATTCATTTATCTTTTTTATTTATATATAATATTAATATAGTTCGAAATGGTTGTATATGTTAAAAATATTTTAATTATAAAAATATAATTTTAAAAAAATATATATATTTAAAATGTAAATATATATATTAAATAAAAATATATGTAAAAAATATATATATATATATATATATATATATATATATATATATATATCATAAAATAATACCTGTATAATTGTCGTTGGATCAATTTTATCTCCAGAAACTATGATTCCATTTAATAAAGAAAACATAAGAATACCAAAACGATAAATATCTGCTTTTTTCCCACCTCTGCCTTGTATACTTGGAAAATCTGGCTCAGATTTAACTAATGCACATGTTTGATAAATATCAGATAATCTTTTATTCAAAGAATAATCTGACAATCTAACCATTCCTGTGTTATCAATGTAGATACTAGTATCACGTAAATCCTTATGGACAACATTATTTTCGTGAAGATACCTTAATGCAGAGAGGATTCCAGTTGCTAGATATCGTAAAAAATCGATGTTTACCGGGATGTTTTCCAATAAGAAAAAAGAACAACTGCTACCTATCTGAAATTCGGTAAACAATTAATTCATTTAATTCTCATTAAATTGATACTTAAAATTGCATAATTATTTTACGTATATTTCATTATAATATTAAAATATAATACACATATTTATATAAAGCGTTTAAATTGCAATTTTAAATGTATAAGATAAATTGCAGATACATTAAATGCATAAAATAATAAATTGAATTAATTAATAGAACTTATATACCATAGAAAAATATATATTTTTTTATATATTATATATAATTAATAATTTTACTTTATATCCTATATTTATATAATATTTTCTTGCTATTACATTTATTGGTTACTTTTAAAGAAATTATTATTGCATAAATACGAATCTTTCGTCTAAATCACAATTATCCATGTATTTATCATTGTTTTTACCACGAACTCTTGAAGAACATAGATAAGTATATCATCTTCTTCTTGCAGATACTTCATATTTAAATAATGTACAAGATTTGGATGATGTAATTTATGTAGATGGTTTACTTCTTGTTCTAAACTTCCTACTTGTTTCATAATATGTTGAATATTATTTTCATCAATTTTGTTATTCACTTTCAATATCCATTCACTAATCGCAAATAATTCTCCAGTTGTCATATCAACACCTGCATAAACAACCGATCCTTTAGTACTATGACCCATACATTTTGCTCTATACACCTGTCGTTCACCTATAGGAATGATTATAAAAAAATGAATGAAAATTGTAATTATTTCTTCTTTATAATTATAATGATTAATTTATAAAATAATAATAATATTAAATATGTTAAAATTTATAATCCCTTGGATTTAAAACTAGACGCAAAAATACATCGAAAATAGAAAAATCACATCGCTTTTATCCAAAAAAAAAAGACAAATGATTTATGTACATTTTTACTATTTTTTTTATTTTGAATATTAATAAAAATAAAAATTTAAATAAAAATAATTCAATCGTATACCTTTATTATGATCAAAATGCAATAATTTCGTTCCTTTATGTTCGCAAAGGAAACCATCGGAACTTTCAGAGCTACTAGCACATCTTCTTCGAGAATAAATTCGTGATCTCTCTTGAGGAGATGACGGTATCGATTGAGAGAGATTATTCGATCGTTCATTACATAAACGAATAGATTCTTTTCGGTTACGAAGCTCAGCTTTTAAAGCTTCTTGTCTTTTCTGAATTTCATCCTGCAGTACCTGAAATTTATTTGTATAATGAAATATTCATAATTAAACAGATATTACATATAGATATTTAAAATATCTAACAGCGATTTTATCAGCACAAAAAAAATACAGTACAAATAATACAAATTTTTACTGTAATTATAATTGACAATTTTTAATTATTTATTAAAAATATGATTCGATTAAATAAATATCATAAAAAAATCTGAGATCAATGATCAAATATAATTACAAATATAAATACAATATTTTAAGGATGTTTAACCTGCCAATTTTATTGTTTTTAATTTGAATTATCGAATTTTTTACTTTTTACTATAAAAATACAGTAACAAATGAAATTACTGTATCGTAACAAAAATATTTTGTTACAAAATTAAATTGCAATACTGCAATAATAAAAATATATACATTAAGAATTGCAGTAACTGTAGAATTACATGTAGGATAATATTTGAAGGAAAATTTGAATATGAAAATTTTTTTCATTTCTTTTATGAATTGATACTTGTTCTAATTTTAAGAAAAAAGATGATTTTGCATGAGAAAATAAATCGAGGATATAATTATAATAAAAAATTCATTATATTAATCAATTTGACTTTATTTTTGATAAAAATAATTATCATTTATTTAATACATACCTAGATCGCACTTTCTAATTTTAGTTGCATACTATCATTATGGTATTAATATTTATGATCATACAATATAGAAATAGATTAAATTTTGTTTAAAAAAAAAAGTGAAAAGATAAAAACAATTAGAAAATTGATATTTAATCAATATTATCATCTTTTGTCACAATTATTATATATATATTTTTTATCTTTTATTTTTTCATCTTATTTTCGATCGAAAAATCATTCCATAAATTTTTGAATAGATATATATATCTATTCATATTTGATTTTGATTTATCTTTTGATATACATTGTATATATAAACACAAAATATAAATGATCTTTTATTAAATTTTTAAAAATTTCATTGTATAGATGAATTATACAATATTACAATATTATAATATAGAATTTTTTTTCCAATAAAAGATATTTTTCGTAAAATTTAACATGATGATCATGACAATATTTTTAATTTAAAAAGTTTTTTATCAAGAACTTTTTAATTAAGAACATTGAGGAATATAAGGAAAATAAATTGCAATAATAATTACGAATAATAGATATAAGATAGTGCTATCGGAAATGATTATTTTCTAGCAATAATGTACTCAGACATAACGAAATAATTAATCGTTTAAAAAAAGTATTACTTACCATTTCTTTTTTATATAATTACTACTAGAATCCTCATTCTTGATCAATCAGGATAATCTTGAATTTCTCTAAGTACACTTACTCGTAATAAATTTTTAATGTATATTGACTTAACTTGTAATTTTATGCACGATGACTCGCTTCCGACCTATAAAAATTATTCCTCCTCATCGATTCAGCAACGATTTCGATTTAATTATGTTATCTTTCGTCATCTTATTCTCAATATTTTCAAAGATCGATAGTATTTCTAAATTTCATTTTTCATTTTCAAACACAATCTATCGTATATTTCTTCCAATTGTTTCTTCGATTCTTCGTATAAAAACATACATATATAATATCATATATATCAGAAATATAATATACAGGTTTTGGATTTCTTCTTTTATACATATATTTTTTTTTTTCACAATTTTATATCCAAAAAATCGTTTCCGAAAAATAAGTATCACATAATATATATAGTTCTAAGTTTCATTCAACAAATCAATACAATCATTCGTAAATATATTCATAATAATATATTCGTAAACGGTATCATTTTAAAAATTGAAAAAAATATAAGATTTTATTTTGTATACTATAATAAAAAGATATCTTCTTCAATTTCTTTATTATTTTCTCGATTGGAAAATAATTGTGTGACATTTTTAAGAAGAAATATAATGTTGACATCATTAACATCATAGTTATTCAATTTATTCAGCGTTAGAAAATGAGAATTAAAGCATTCGTCAATAAGCCTTGTATCATTTTCTAGTTGATACATTTTTATCAATTTTTAATTTAAAATAATTTTTCAATCAAATATATTTTGAACTTTAAAAGCTTCTGCTTTATACACATATAAAAAACAGACAATTTGTTATGTTTTATATATTTTAACATTCTTGGTTTCTCATAACAATTTTGCGAAGAAAAAGGAACGATAGTTTGTGAATTTTATCAACGAAAATTCAACAATTACTCGATCTTTTTTCATTTTATTTTTCATATATTTTTTTCTTTATCATGCGAATTCGATTCGAAAAAAATATCTCAAGTTTATCTTATCTATTGTATAAATGTCCAAATCTGTATTATTCAAGCGTTGTGAAAAGTTCTCGAGAAATTTTTCGTATGAATTTATAACATTGTTATATCGATGGATAAAACTTAATTATAATTGCATATAATTATAATTGCTGTAACGTTTCTCGAATCTTTCATCTTGAATATTTATCTTGAATGAATATTTATCCATTACTAGATAAAAACATCGAAGATTCTCCTTTTTTTTTTTTTTCTTCAATATTATGTTAATGATATGCGATCATCGATGGTTTTTACATTTTATTCTAGAAATCACGTATACATAAAATACTAAAATATTTAAAAAAAATCGTGCACCTAATCCAGAAAATTTGAAAAAAATTAAAATTAAATTTTTTTATTAATTAATAAAATGTATATTATTAATATTATTTATATAGCACTGAAATTTAGAACATATTTAATTTATTATTTACAAATATTTATATAATAATATTTTAATAGAAAGACGATCATTCAAAATATTTTTGATTCTATTATATATAATAATAATAGATACAAGAGACGAGAATATTTTTTATGTTTTAAAATATTTTACGTTTCGTGAAAAAAAAGTATCGCGAATAAAAGAACTGTTAGAATTTTATCTTCTAAGATTACATTTATTTTTTATAAAATTGGCAGATCAAACATCCTTGATATATAATAATTTATTTATTTATATTGGATAACATCGATAAATTATGTTCAAAATATATTCGATAGGATATTTTGAGCAACTTTTTCTTATTCAAAGATAGTATAAATAATACATAAATAAGTACATATATATGTTACAACAAATAACCAATGGTCGGATTAGTTTTCGTGTTATACGCAAAAGTATCATTAACATCGGTATATATTATTATATATTTTAACATTTTTTATGTAACTCATTGAAACTCTAATCTATCCTCTATATCAAATGTTCAAAAGAGCATTCTATGTTTTAAATTATCTTTTATCAAATTCGTTATTGATTTTTTCCTATAAACGTTCTAATTATGTTCTACATTTAGTATTTTAAATATGCAAATAATACATTATTACTTAATTTGAGGTGCCAAGCTATTTATTTACATGTAGCTAAAACGTTTGAATGTCAAGCGTTTAACGCATTCTGTTATAAATAAGCGATTATATATATATATATATATATATATATATATATATATATATATATATATCTGTCTTTAATTGAGAAAAGATATATGCACGATTGTGCAATAAAAAGTTGATTATTGTATCAAAATTTAATACAAATCCAATCATTTGAGCATCTCATCATCGACGAGCAATATGTAATGTGAAAAATATTTTTGCATATAACTCGATATACATATTTAAATTCATCTTTATAATTATTAACTCGTATATGTATACGTATAAAATTTATATATATACATATATATATTTTCTACTTTTTTTCCTTAGAAAAAAAACGTAATCTTATTTAACGTAGACACTGATATACATGTATCTAACCTGTCTTTCTTTATCCTCTTTTAATTGTTTTTCCAACATTTCATATTCAATTTTTTCTTGACGTCGTGAAACCATTTCTTCGTAAAAGCTACTATACCTTGGTTTATTATTCTCGTGCAAATATTTTTGAACATGTTGCGCTAATTCAAAAATCATTACTTCTCCCTGTAATCGTTTTGTTAATTCCACTAATTCAGTATATAATACTGCAACTTGTTGATGAGATAAACCTCTGCTATTTTTTAACTCTATGTTTGGTGTTCTGCAAAGCATTTAATAAAAATATTTTTGCAAAGATTACATACGTATAATTTTTAAAAACTTTTTTATTAAACTATATAGATTATTACATCTAAACTGTATAGATAATATATCTATATTTATGATGAAATTATATTAAAATCTGAATAATTTATCTTCATATTATCATTTTTTATGCGATCATACTTTCTAGATTTTCATACCATATAATTATCAAATATATATCGTGTATCAAATATATATTGAATTTTAATTAGTTTTCGATTATTTAAATATTCGAAGTAATTGTTTGAAATAGGAGATTTCTCATCGATTTCGATGATTTTTGAATATACGAAACCAATGTTGTAAAAATCAATGTTCCGAACGTTCTTTTTCTTTTGTGGATCCGAAAGAATCCATAGAATATCCAAAAATTTGGCATTGAATTTTAAGCCTATCATAATCCATGAGAAAGTAAATCTTTGATTTAGTTTATTTGTTATATGCTTGATAGCCCTATATTTACCTTAAACAGAGTGATGATAGTCATATGTTTACGCATACGCAGCTATGAATATATATAAACGAAGTTCTATTTAAATAATGACGATCTTTTTTCTTTCAAATATCGATATTCGCAACTGGTAATGAATCGATCTGTTGGCTGATCGATCGAATGTTTTCTTTCGATAATACCCTCTTACAAGAATCAATTCACGATTGTCATCTCATTCATAGTGCTTCGATATCATCTTTCATTTTTCATATGTAAATATCATGCGACTCGTCTTCGTATCATCAAATTTTTTTACACACGCATAAAAAGTAGTTCAAAATATTAATTTCTATATCAATCATCCAAAAATTATCGAAAGGATAATTCCGACAAGGAATTCCTTATTCCTTATATTAATATCTTAAAATAATACATCAAAGAAATTGATTCTTTATAAATATTGATTATTATTATCGATCAACTATGCGTAATATTCAAGAAAATATGGCAAATAGTTATGTATAAATATCGATAAATGAAACTATTGATTGTAATATTGTCAATCTGATAATTAGGAAAATATTCGAAGATGAATAATCGAGATTTTTATTTGCTGTTATGCAAACAATTAGAAAAACAAATCATGCAACTATAATACAATTCGTTAATACATCTATTTATGAATTTTGGCCAGGAAAGAATGGTGAAAAAAAAAATATTATTATTAATATTGTACTACAATAAATACACAAATATAGCAATAATAGTCATAAATATGTTGAAAAAAACCAAACATTTAATGATATTTTATCCTAATAAGATATATTTGACTTGTTTAGTCCAATCTGGTATCAGTCTCAAGTAGATATTCAAAAGTACATACCAGTTTTAATATAAAACTTTGTTTTTTTTCATTAAATTTCAATGCAATAAGGAAAATATAATTACAAATTATAAAGATGAGATCAAGTCTGTAGAAAAATAAAATTGGAAAATGATTGTTTAATTTATACGTTAATAAGGAATTGCATGCTAATTGTGTTGCGTTGTATTTACATAAATTTTATATATATATTATATTATGCGGTAATAAAAATAATAAAATGATATATATAATTATTTCTTATAATAATTTGTATAGTACGCGTATAAATATATCGATTAAAATTACATAAAAAATATTATATAAAAAAATTATATAAACATTTTAATTTTTATGGAAATATTACGTTTATTCTATATGTATATTACGTATTTGCAATATATTTACATAATTTTTCATAATCTATTTACTAAATTTAAAAAATACTATTTAAAAAATACTTTTATTAAAAATACTGTTTACTATTATTTATTATTTTAAAAATAAATTTACTATTAAAAAAAAAAAATGATTATTCGTCTATATATCCATATATGTAACTTTTATATGAAATCTTTACATATATATGTGTGTATGTATGTATATATGTATGTATGTATGTATGTATGTATGTATGTATGTATGTATGTATGTATGTATGTATGTGTATATATATATATATATATATATTATTTTCATGAAAATTTAAAATAAGAATAAACAAAAATAGATATCTATTTGAAAATTGTTACATTATCATCAGTCACGGTCTCGAGAGTCTTGTGTAAATGGATATATTGAGTTTGAGAGTCACTGTCCGAGAGTCACTGTCCGAGAGCCTGTCGATCAATTCTCTGAGAGCTGTTTCATACGAACCAGTTGCGCACTATTCTGAAAGTAGTTGTCGCGAGAGAAAGAGAAAAATGTTGTCGCCGCGAAAAGAATGGAATAAAAATGATACATTTAAATTAATTGCATTATATGAACATCAGCCAATATTGTGGGATAAAAAACATATGGATTATAGAAATCGTGAAAAAAAAAATAAAATATTAAGTGAAATTGGATTACATTTTGAATGTTCCACAGAAGAAATTCAGAGGAAGATACATAATTTGAGAAACCAAGTAAGATGTAAATGTAAATGAACTTAAAGAAACTAAAATATTATTTAATTACTCAAATTACAGATGTCACAAGAATTGAAAAAAAAAAAGAAAAGGAAAAAAGGAACTGATGAAATAGAGGAGTCAAATTGGATTTATTTTAATGCCCTAAAATTTTTAATTCTACCACTTACGATAAATGTGACACAATCATTACACACGCAGACATCGATGTCTATTGTAAGTAAAAATTTTTTATAATTATGTTATTGAATGAATTTGCCTTTTTATTTGTTTAAAAATATTAATAAAATCTACATTTCAAATGTTCATATTTCTATAATTTTAAATACATTTATATATTTATACATTTATACATTATTATAAATAATTTTTATGAGAATTAATAATTATATTTGATTTTGTCTATGAATAAATTATAAAAAACAAAATATTAATAAATATATTATTTACTATATTTATTTAATAACGATATTTACCCATTCTTGATATTTCCTTATATTTTTCTAAAAGAACAAACTAATCTATTAAATTTTGTTTATAAATTATATATTTATTGCATATTTATTATTATCAATATTCAATATTCATTATCATATTTATTTTTGTTATATGTATTATAATTTATATTAATTTATATTAATTAATATTTTATATTAATATTATGTGTATATATATATATATATATATATATATATATATATATGTATGTATGTATGTATATATATATGTATATATATATTTAATATTTCTTAAATTATCCAAAATATTCCATTAGATTATACGAAAATTTCAAAATGTACTATTTGCTAATGAATTTTCATTTCATCAAAACATAAGAAGATCACGCTAAATTATATTTAAATTTTTTTTAAAAAATGAATTTGTCTTACTTTCGACTACTAGGCAATTTCATATAATTTATTTCATTCGTTTCATTATTAAATATACTAATAATATTAATAATGTCTATATAACTTTCGATAGATAATTATTCTATTCAACGAATTTTCTAATCATTTGTCTATATTACAAGTTCGAAATTGAAAAATTTTATTGAAACTAAGATTATTATTATTATTTCTTAAATTTAAAAATGATATTATATTATATTATATTATATCTAAATATATTATAAAATATGAATTATTGTAACAAAATAATAAAATAAAATATGAATTATTATGATAAATAATTATTTTTTATCTATATAATTTATCTACATAAAAGAAGAAAGAAAATATATTTTATGAAGAAAATATGGAAGAAACGACCAGCACAAGTACATCATCGAAAAAAATAAAGCGAGAAATTGATGATAATCAACTTTTTAAAACGACATTAAGCAGCTCATATCAAGAAGTGGACGAATATGATAAATTTGGCCAATATGTAGCCTTAGAATTAAAAACTTTAAAATCTGATTTTAATAAAGCAAGATTAAAAAGTGAAATAAGAAAAATAATAGTTCAGATTGCGGATGAAGATTTGTACGATAGTATAAATCCTTTGTCATCTTCTATGTCAATGCCATCTCCTTAATTAGCATGCAATTTTATAAAAAAATTTACATATATATCAATATATAATTTAATAATGAAAAGTATTTTTCTTAGACAATAATACAATTTAGATCAATTATTTTGTTTTTTTTTGTTTTTCTTTTTCAAATATATTGTTATTATCTCAGATCTTGTAATAAATATGTTATTATTTTTGTATAAAATTGTATAAAATATAATATATGAAACTTATAACGTTTAATAATCTGATTCAATTATTAATCATTTGCACGTCCATATCGCACAAATGAAAACAATAATGGAAACAATTGATTCAGTATTTAATCGATACCCTATATAGTACGATGTATCCGGTACATAGGGTAATGACAGAATGTCTATTTTGTTTTGCTCACGAAACTCATTGACCTTGAATTCTCCATTAAAGTCAATGTTCGTAACAATTTTATAACTAATAATAAGAATTAAGAATAAGAATTAAGTTTTTACATATACACAATCAATATTTCATTTCTTTTTATTTTTCTCTTTTTTCAAAAGAAAAATCGTGTCTACATCAAAAATCGAGCACAAATGATTTTTACAGTTGTGAAAAATTCCATTTGATAATAAATTTTTGACAAGTTTTTTAATACATGTATCTAAGAATAAAAATTCTTGCAATTGTTCTGAATTAGATATACATATTCGCGCGACTATATCAAATGAACATATACCTTAAGGTTTAACGTTCTTTTAACGTGAGCATCGAACGCTCATGTAATGTAATAAATATTATAGAAAAAACGGTAAGTATTTATTTAACGATTACATTTTTTAAAATAAATATAAATGAAATTATATATTTTATTTATGAAATTATATATTTATGTATTAAGAATGATAAAGAATGATAAGAAACATTAAAAAGGAAAAATTTAATATCATTGGTTTAAAAAAAAAATATTTTTAGTTTCAAATCTATAATATGTATCTATTCATTGTTAGATTTAATTATTATTAGATAATTTCTTTATGTCTTATATTTAACTCAATATTTTTCTTTTTTAACTCAAGATATAAAAATTAGATATAATCTTTGAATAAATTTTGTTCAGTAAATATTACAATAAAATTTAATTTTTAATTTTCTTTTCAAAATTAAAAAAAATATATTGTAATTATATTTATTAAAGAATTTTTTGGACATAATAAACAAAATTTAAAATATTTGCATTCAATTTTAAATTATTTACAATTTCACAGTGCTAATTATGCACAGAAAAATATTGTTCTGAGAATATGAAGATAAAATTTATAAGAATTGAAAGGCAAAAATAGATTTGATTTTTACATTTTTATAATCTTATACTATACTACATATTAAAAAATACTTATCGTTTATTCAAATTCTTATTCAATACTTCAAACATATTAATAATAAAAAATAATTATTTAAAAAATTTTTATAACTAAAAATATACTTACTCATCAGGATACTTATTGCTGCACATTACATGTAAATCAATTTGTGCATATACTTTAGCTGGTCCTGACATGCCTTTTTGAGGCATCAAACTAATTAGTATGTCTAATGGTTGCCATTTTCGTCTATTCTTTTCATGGCGTAAATCACACAATTCATCTCCAAAGATGCTCTGTAAAAAAAAAAATATTAATTTATTGAATGTTTACAAATGTATATCTACATTATTAAAAAGATTATATTATTTCATAAAAGTATGTAAATTATTGAATTTAACATAAAGATTATTAAAAATATTTTAAAATATATTAATATATTATAATATAATATAATATATATATATATATATATATATATAACATATAAAATATATATTTTTAAAATATTTTTAAAAATCATATATAATAAATATTTTTACATTTTATTATAAAGTTTTATTTGAATTTATAATATGAATAGTTTTAAACATATATATATTTACATACATGGGAAAAAAACAAAAATTAAAATAAGATAGAATAAATATTCACATTGATATATTTATATCGATATTAAATTTCACTCTATTAGAAAATTACAAAAATTATTATATTTAGGTATAAAATATAAAAAAAATTGATATATACAATACATAATAAAATCTGATCTGTTTTTATTTATTTTAATTCTATAATGATTTTTAATTTTTAATTCATAATAGGATAATTAAATTTTTTCACATAAATACTGTTTTTTATAACATTTTGTATTTCAATTGTACGAATGAATGATATTAAAATCTTATTTTTATTATTACGTATATTTATATATTACACATAAACATATTTAACGTTTATCATATATTTTTCATTTAAGGAAATGAGTTACGAATAAATATATAAAATAAAATGAAAATCAAAAGAAATTTAATTTGTTAGAAATAAATAATATTCATATCTCACTGTGATATTAAAAACATAAATAATAATAAAAAAAAAAGAAATTAAATGAAAATAAACAATAAAAAAATAATATAATCAATCTATAATATTATTACCTTTAAAACCTCAATTTCGTTCTCTTGTCGATCTTTAGAAGACTCACAGGACATATTTCTTTTAATACATTATATTTTCATTATTTAATTTTAAATATTGTTGTTCAACAGTCACGAATAATTAAATTTAACTCATTGTTTAGGCCTCTAACCTCTATTATAATACTAATCGTTCTCCGCGTGAAATGTTTCTTTTCATTATTCATTCACTGAAAATTCTTTTGAAAAAAATTTATATATTACTTCGTAACTTATAAAAATTAATATAAATTCTATAACTAATATAAATTCAATAGTTTGGTTTTTCAATTGTATCGATGTTAAACAAATACAATAGATAGTTTACACGACAAGGTGGATCTACATATCGAACAAAAATACATGATACAACTGTATGATTCACACAATTTATAATATTATATATATACATATATAATATATAAATATATACATACATACATATTATATATATATCACATTTTACGTACGTAATTATTGATAACGGAAAATTCAAAATTTAATTTTCATTTTTATATTTTAATTAAAAATTTTATTATTAATTTTATTATTAAGTATTAATATTTGTGAGTTGAATTTTGATTATTCATAATACTTAACGGATATTATAAATAAACATTTAATATATTTAATAATTTTTAAAATTACATAATAAATAACATATTTATTTAACTTATAAATTTTAAATTAATCGTAAGACAAATATTCGTTAACAAAAAACCAACGACAAAAAAAATTTCATTGTATTAATATTTTTTTCATCAACTAGTGTCAAATTTCAATGTCGGACCTTACCCTCTATTTCACTCACATTCAATGTTTCTCACTCTCATATGCGATGCATTTAAAAAACGAACGAGTCGAAGAGAAATAGCAACCTATAATTCTTAGGATGGTACCTCCCTCAATAATAGGCGCGTAGCAAACCCAAACGTGTGACTAATAAACAAGAAATACAGTAGTGATAACAAAATGGTTCTCGCAGATTTAGGACGTAAAATAACATCTGCACTTCGATCCCTTAGCAATGCAACTGTCATTAACGAAGAAGTAAGTACAATTCTATACAACAACATAACCTAAAATTCATTTGACATAAGTATTAAAATTCTAACATATGTTGATTTATTTTATTCGATATATGTTATATTTTGAATATTTTCTAAACGTTTTCACTTCTTCAATATTCAATAATTCAATAATTTAATAAACTTTTAAAAATGCGGTATTCATTTTATCGAGAAGTCAATATTATCGAGAACAATTATAAATTATTGTCAATAGAAATATCGTAACATTTTATATTGTTATTTTATTATTAATACTATTTTATATTTATTTAGGAAATATTCCCCCAAAAAATATCTATACGATACGTTATTACGTATATACGTATAAATTTAATTCAAACTTTATATTAGTCATAATTTTGTTTATCGTATTTGTTCAAAAGGCAATCGGATAAAGATTTAGGAATGTAATCCGATTCAATAATACAAATGAATTGAATTTATTTTCTAAATTTTTGTGCGATCGTCTTTGGAATTAATATTATTTAAACGAAATTATGATCATTAAAAAAAAAATTTATATCGAGAAATATAATACAGACATTTTTCTCGAATAAGTACATACATGTACATATCTATATTGTTTCTAAATATAAAAATAGAGTCTTAAATATACGATTATCTAAAAATTTTAAATTATCGAAAAGTTGAATATATATATAATAAAGATTTCACGATTCCTTTGTTATAATTTAAATCTTTATATAATTTTTTTTAACATATTGGAAATATTATTTAATAATTAAAAAACTTTTATTATTCATATTCTTGGAAAATTTTTTATTTTTTTTATATATATAAATTTCTATTATAAAATATATTCATAAAAATGAAGACAATATTTATATATAAATTTAAAATAATGAATTTGAATAATGAAATATATCAATCATTTCAAATTTTTTATTTTTATAATTATATGTATTCAGAATGATGAATAGATAAAATTAAAGTTAGTTACTCTATTTAATATCTATATATACATGGAACAAATATTTGAAATAAATTTTAATAATATGAAATAATATAATATCGTTGTTATATTAATATTTATTATTTTTATATAAATTTTTTTATAGGTTTTAAATTCTATGCTAAAGGAGATATGCGCGGCATTACTTGAAGCAGATGTTAATATTAGGCTTGTCAAAAAATTAAGAGAGAATGTACGTCTTGTAATTGATTTTGATGATATGGCTGGTGGTCTTAACAAAAGGAGAATGATACAGAGTGCTGTATTTAAAGAACTTGTAAAGGTAAAACGAATAATTTATTTATTTTTTTGAAGAGAAATATTGAAAATAGATATTTTCCCGACTAGAAAGAAATATTAAAAGAAAATATATCTAATATTAATTATATATGTATAATTATATATGTATAAATTTAATTAAATTAAATTAAATTAATCATTGTAGGATTTCGAAAATAGATTTTGTTAAGTTTAACTTTATTTATATATATATTTTATATATAGACAATTAAAATAATTATCATTTAGAATTAGAATCATTAAATATTTTATTCCAATCAATTCATAAAATTTGATAATTTATTTCATTATTTTTCAATTTTTTTTAAAATCGAGTTTTTTTAAAAACGATATCTATGAAATATTTTATGATACAATTTATTGCAGCTTATCGATCCTGGAGTGAAAGCTTATCAGCCGATCAAAGGAAGACCAAACATAATCATGTTCGTTGGTTTACAAGGTTCAGGAAAAACAACTACTTGTACGAAGCTTGCTTATCATTATTTAAAAAAAAATTGGAAGGCTTGTTTAGTTTGTGCCGATACTTTTCGTGCTGGTGCGTACGATCAAATAAAACAAAATGCAACAAAAGCAAGAATTCCATTTTACGGAAGGTGAGTAATTAATTAAAATATTACTTATTATATCTGTTCGTCGAAGCAAGTATAAATGGATAAAAACATATAAAGAATTTAAAAATATTACCGGTATTGTTACAATAGGGAATTTTTGCTAAAAATTTTACATGACATAGTTAGAATTCTAAAATCTTGATAATTTTTATATTTTTATTTTTTATTTATATTAAATTTTTTATTTATATTTTTATAATTTTTATTTTTTTTTTTGTCAGACTTAATATATAGATATATAGATAGATAGAGAATCTATCTATATTTCGAAATAATTATAATTTTACAATGTAGATAATAATATAAAAGAATATAAATTTGTTTTTTAGTTATACCGAAGTAGATCCAGTTACAATAGCACAAGACGGCGTTGAAATGTTTAAAAAGGAAGGTTACGAGATCATTATCGTTGATACAAGTGGTAGGCACAAACAAGAAGAATCTTTGTTCGAAGAAATGCTTCAGGTTGCGAATGCAATTGTAAGTATAATATTAAAATCGGTAATAATTAATTCATATTATTATTAAATTTACAAAACATTGTAAAAATGAATGAATTTTGAATATTTAAAAATTTTTTAAAGAATTTTAAAAAATTTTTAAATTAACATATATGATTTATTAATATATTATTATTATTAATACGACGATAAACAATGTTTATTGTATTTTATTAATAACAAATTAAATATATCTGAAATATTATATACTCGATCAAAGATATAATTTGACAATAATTATGATCTTACATAATTAACATACATTATAATAAACTTTAATATATTATTATAGATAATATATTATATAAAGCAATTTTTTAAATTTAAATGAAAATGGTTTAATAATTGAGAAAAAATATAAAAAAAGTTTCCTATATTTTTAAAATATCAAGGAAATAACTCACAATATCGATATTTATCGAAATTTGAAATGAGATTCTCAATCTCAACGATTTAATTTTCAAACGAGAATCCAATTATTTTTGATATAATAATTTTTGAAGTTAATTTACCACCAATATTAATCATCATTTTATATGGAAGACTGTAAAAAAGTTGTTCGATCGAATTCTCAAATATGTTATAGCAGCTCTAAAATATCAGGATTATCTTTGAAACTTTATATCTCAGAAATAAATAAAAAAACTTATAAAAAATATATATCGATAGTATTTTGAAAATATTCTGAATAATAATTTATTAGTTTTGGCTCTATTATGCATATATTACAAAAAACACTTTGTAAAATACGCTAGAATATACTACAAAAAATAAAAGAATTAAAAATTCCCATAGAATACGTTGTTAGTCTTTCCTAATCTTTTAAGTTTTCCAAAATTTTTCTAATCTCAATTATATTACGGATGAAGTAAATGTCAGTACGATATGTTTCATCGTTTTATAATTCGTCCGAAACATTTTTTCAATTATATCTTTTATATTTTTCGATATATTTAATCGTTTTTAGATTTTATTTTGTTAAATTTACACGCGTGTAATTTTTATACAAAATGCACAATATCGTAAACTTGTGTAAAACTCGTATATTTATTTTAATTAATAATTTATTATTATTTCTAGCAACCAGACAATATAATTTTTGTAATGGATGCAACAATAGGTCAAGCTTGCGAAGCTCAAGCAAAAGCCTTTAAGGAACGTGTTAACGTCGGTTCTATTATTATTACAAAACTTGACGGACACGCAAAAGGTGGAGGTGCTCTTTCAGCGTAAGTGTTTATAATTTCTAAAAATAATTTTTTCAAACTTTTTTATAAAATAATTTTACAAAAGTTCTTTTCGAATTCTTTTATTATTATATCGTTACGCGTTCATAATTATCGTTAATCCAATCAACCAACGTTCAATTAAATATTGTACAGTCTCAAATGTTAATATAAAAAACAAAATTATTTAAGAACAACAATAATATCGAAAGATATCAATAATATTATTATTATTAATTTTAAAATATTTCTTTTCTTTTTTTAATCGAATCATTTTAATCAAACATTATAATTAAATTTGGAGATTAAAAAAAAAAAAAGTTCTTAATCGACAAAAGTTCTTGATATTATGTAAGTATATTTCTATAGGGTTGCTGCAACACAAAGTCCAGTAATCTTTGTAGGTACAGGAGAACATATAGATGACCTAGAACCTTTTAAAACAAAACCTTTTATCAGTAAATTATTGGGTATGGGCGATATCGAAGGACTTATAGACAAAGTCAATGAATTAAATCTCGATGATAACGAAGAATTACTCGAGAAAATCAAACATGGTCAATTTACTTTAAGGGATATGTATGAACAATTTCAGAACGTTATGAAAATGGGACCATTTTCTCAACTAATGGCAAGTCTTATTTTTTTTGCTTCTCTTTTTTATTCGTTATAAATATCATCGTTTCCATATCTATAAAAAAGATATATATATATAAAGTTGCTATACTATAAAATTACACTTATTTCATTTTCTATTTAATTCATATTGGATTAACATATTTATTAATATATTTAAACTTTAGTTATTTAATTAGAACGAACGTAATTTTTTTCATTAGGGAATGATTCCCGGCTTCAGTCAAGATTTTATGTCGAAAGGTACAGAACAAGAGTCTATGGCAAGACTAAAACGTATAATGACCATCATGGATAGTATGAATGATTCAGGTTAATTGTCCTTTTTAATCAATAAAAGTACTCGTTACTTTTTTATACGTTTGTACATTTAAAATATGAAATTTCAAATTTTTACATCTATATATCGTACGAAGTGATATGAAAAACACGAAGAAACATATGCAAATAAATAATTTTCTAAATAGAATTTAGATAGAAATAGAGAATTATCTATTAATGATAATTCGTGTCTAATCGGATATCGGTTAATTTTATTTATATTTTCAATTTTCAAATAAACAAATTTTCAATTTACTCAAAAATAAAAAATTTTTTTTTATGTCTTCTCTTACTCTCTCCCTTTCTTTCTCTATCTATCTATCTATCTATTTATCTCTTTATTCCTTTCGACTTATTTTTACACATAAAATTATTTCTTATTCAGTTATATCATCAATTTATGAGAAAATAGTTTGTTTTTAACGAACTTGATTGATAAAATTATAAAAAAAAAAAATTGAAAAATTCGTATTATATATGTATTCGTACGTATATTTATATCTCTATAAAGTTTATAAAAATTTATGAAAATCTTAAAAATTAAAACATATTATAAATACAAGAAATATTTACAGAATTGGACAACAGAGATGGTGCAAAATTATTTAGTAAACAACCAGGTAGAATCACAAGAGTGGCACAAGGTTCTGGAGTGACTGAAAAAGAAGTCAAAGATGTAATTACTCAATATACAAAATTTGCAGCAGTTGTAAAGAAAATGGGTGGTATCAAAGGATTATTTAAAGCAGGAGATATGTCTAAAAATGTAAATTCAATACAAATGGCAAAATTAAATCATCAAATGGCAAAAATGATGGATCCTAGAGTTCTACATCAAATGGGTATGAAACATAATTAACTATCGAAGTAACTTTTGTTCTCGAGAAAATTCTCGATTCGATTCAACCCGATATTTTTCGTACGCCTCTAGTATTCGATAATATCAAAATATTTGTATAATTTAAATGAAAATGAATATTTGAAAATTAAAAATAATTATTCTTTCTTTTTCTATTTCAATATTAAAATTTATAATAATATTTTTAGGAGGTATGCCAGGATTACAAAATATTATGAAACAACTTCAACAGGGTGCAGCGGGAGGACCCTTAATGATGTGAATGTAGGATTACCAGTACCTGCTTTATATTTAAGTTTATGTACATCAAGTGTCATTGAATCATTTCGTATCGAGATGCAAACACAGGATAGCGAAAGTTTCATACGAAATGCTGTGCAAAACGTTTAACATACGCGTGAAATCACTTTATATACTTGCACATTGCAAAATATTTCATGCACGACTTTCGCTGTCATGTATTTGGTTAGTGAAAAATGATACAACAACACTTGATATATAGAAAATGTTTATCGTAGAGATGTTAAGTTGCAGGCAGGTGATTTTACTCAAATGAATGTTTAAGTAAAATTATATTTGATAATAAAGTAATAATATAATAATCAAATGATATTCATCTCTCTCTCTCTCTCTCTCTCTCTCTGTCTATTTATCTATCTATCTATCTATTTATCTCTCCTTCCCTCCTTACTCTTTTCCTTTTTAATGCACCCTTTTCTTTAACTCAATCTTAATTTGAAGATTTTAATGCTTTCTAATCAATTCTTTCAATTAATTCTTTTTTATAATTCCTACTTCTCTTTTTTTTTTTACTTATTTTATACATCATTTATATTTTTTTATACATTTTTCAATCGGAAGAGAAGTCCTAAGAGATATTCACGCATATTATTTTAAAATCTTTGGTATCTTTTTTTTCACATAAAAATTTCAAATTATTTTATTTTCAAGTATTTTTCGATCACATTTTTAAAAACTAAATATTCATTTGCATTCGAATCACTCTATGTCAGAGGTTTTTGAATGGTAGAATCACGAGGATAAAATATGAACGATACGAAGATATTTCATCCAATGTACGGTATATAAAATTTCTTTATCCGATATCTTTTTTTCAATGTTATCGGATTTTTCAATGTTATATTCGTGTCATAATTTCAAATAATTATAAGATAGTTGAAATAAAGTATTATATTCAAGTTAGGAGAAGGGAAGATATTTTTCAGTACAACAATATTTTTTTTTCATTCATCGAATCGAACAAAGGGATTTTCGTTTCGTATTTGTCACTTTTCAGAGAAAACGCGCTCAAAAAAGAGGGAGGATAGCAAGAGCTATCAAAATTCAAAAACAGATAAAAAAGAGAAGTTGAAAGTTTAATCGAAATCGAATCGAAATTAATCGTCAATCAATTGCTCTTGATTATCTATTTAAAATTTCATACATATATTAATTTTGTAGATAACAAGAAAAAATTTATACACATATATACATAATTTAATCCCTATTTCAAATATCTAAATATATTTACATATTTATGTTATATAAAACTTTATTCCGTGTAAATTTTAGTATACGGTCATCTATGTTTGTAATTTTATTATACGGCATATTAAGAATACGAATTTTTAATTTCAAAATATGTAACACGCATATAAATAAAATTTTATATTAGATTTTGTATTTCTTGAAGTGAAAAAAATTGCTCGATGATTGAAAAAATAATAATAATAAAAAAAAAATAACAATATTCAAATAACAAAAGCGAAACAAAAGATTGTGGAGGATGAGTTTCGTAAGTTAAAATAGTGTCGATATATATATGTTCGAGCTTTACATATATACGACGAACATTTATACAAGTAACAGTCAATAGTTAACGAAAAAATGCCAATATAACGTGATGAATCAAAATTCAAACTTCTCGATAGATAATGATAGATAAAAAATTTCTAATAATAGAAAATGATAGATGGGCTACCGAAGCATTTAAAACTGACAATATTAAAATGATCACATAAAGTGGGAACAATCATATTATAATACGACGAGTAATACTATGCATTCATCGTATTAAGAAATTTAAATTAATTATATTTAACCATATATATATAAATTATTACAAATATAATATAATTTAAAGTTTTCTAAAAGTTGATATATTTTTTATAATTTTTAAACATTAACTATGTCAAATATTAGATATAATATAAATATGATGAATTATTTTTAAAACGTATACATAAAAATATATACATTTTCATACGCACAGGCGTATGTTGCTTAAACATTGAATTATTTAATATATTTATGATTATTTTAATATAATCACTTTTTATTTTTTAATTAAAAAATGTTTTGCTTAAAAGATTCAAAGTAATTGAGAATAATCCGAGAGATAAGAAGAATAAGAAGTTGCGTTACAATTGTTTCGTTGTATTATGTAAAACAAAGTTATTTTTTTTATATATAAAAAATATATATATATAAAGTAATGATACGATAAAAAAATAATATAAATATTAAAACTTTTTATTCATAAATATTCGTACGCATTATAGATAAATAGGGGCGAGGAAAAGTGCAAAAGGAGTTGGCAGAAGAAGAGGGAAGAAGGAAAAGAGAATAAATTAAGAAAATTATTTTGCCAATTGTTAAGAAATTTTTGAATATGATACGTCCAAAATAAGTAGATACAAGGTTGCAATTACGATTCGGATGGTAGGGAGATATCGAAGATCAGCGAATCGATATAAAAGAAGAACGAATACTAAAGCGGTGCCAGTTTTATTAACTTTCTTTTAGGTATCACGTGGAAAAGTAAATTTCATTTAGCGATACTCATCATACACGGATTTATCGAATATAGGTAAGTATCATTATTTTTAATTTTATAGTTTATATATATTTATATTTATAGTTTATTTTCGAATTTTCAAATATTATCCATATAAACATCGTAAATAGAAATATATAATATAATATTCAAATTTTTAGCAAATATTCCGTTTGTAAAATTATAATAGTTTACTACATCTTTCTCTGTTATCAAGTTTTGTAAATGATGTAAATCCCAAATCTTGGAATACTAGATAGACCAATTTTTATTTTATTATCATTTTATATTTTTATATCCAATTGTTTTCATTCTATTCTAATTCTATTCTTTTTCATTTTCACATTATTTATCATTTTGTAAAATTACTTTTTTTTTTTGACGAATATAATCGAAAATATATCTACATTCAATTTCGTTTCATTTATTAATATTAGTAATAATTTTTTCATTTACGATATTATTTTATTTATTCTTAATTATTATTTCTTAATTTCTTTCTTTTCAAATAATATTTCATGAAATAAAAATATGTCTATTTTTTGTAATTTATTCGAATAGTCATTTAAAACATACATATTTATCATCGATAAGTTATTTAGAATCAATATTAATCGTTACTCATTATTTCAAATCTTTTTGTTATAATTAGAAAATTAATATATAACTAATATGATTTTTTTTAATCAGAATTGTTTTACAAATTCATCGTCGATAAATATATATGCGAAAATTTCAAGATATACGTATGTTTTAATTAAATTTTTTATTTAAATTTTCGTAATAGATTATCGAATAGCAAATAAAATGGTTATAGCATTTGATTAAATACATGATAAAATTTTTAAAATTACATCTATAAATAATAATTATTAATAAAAATTGATGAATAAATGAGAGTAGTAAAGAGGGGAGAAAAGAAGGTAGAGAGGCAAAGTGAAACACTCTCGAGGTCGACGAAAGAATGACGCGAGCTCCAAAATATCATTCTTGGAATGTAGGACATTAGAAAAGTAAAAATCGTGAATCTCTGTATACGCGTATTCCTTTCTCTTTCGATCGAGACGTGGCCTGGATCAGCTATTTCCGGGTGATGGATCTTCCTTTTTCCATAAATTAAAATTTCATATTTTTTACCATACTCCCCCTCTCCCCCCTCCAATTTCTTCAGCATTTTTATAATATCTATATATATACGTATATAGTAATATTTTCTTCACACGTATTTAATCACGAATATAGTGTACAAATACAAGCGTATTTACTTTCAATCTTCTTTATTTTTTTTTTTTTTCTTTTTTTACATTCGAAATTAAAATATGATTTTTACCGTATAACGTATGTAGATTTTTGCCTCTTTTTTTTGTACATATTTAATTTGGTACATTTAATCGTCACCATTGAAAAATCATTAAATAATAAGAAATTTTACGCAAAAATGATAATTTTATTATCGATTCAGTCGATATCGAACAACGAATGCGCGATAATGGATAACGATCGATAAATCAAGAATATGATTAGAAGAAAACGAAATCCTTTTACCGAAGCGTATATTAAATTATTTACAATTTTACAATATTATTAATATATCGATAACCGAATTTTCTATCGTATATAATATATATCGCCATTTTTGCAGATTTACATAATAAAAAAACAAAAGAAATGCTCATCGGGTCATTAATATTAATTACTATTATTTTTTCAACGAACGGACTTCCTTATTCACTTCAAACCGAAACTTCTCAAACAGGTCTGTACCATATTGTAATTGATTTCTTAAAATCTAATATTTCAATATAAGATATATATACGTACATGGTAAAATATTAAGATTATTTTCCATTATTTTTGCAAATTTATTTTATTCGAAATAAAAATAAAATTTAATAACAAAGAAAGAAAATATCGATATCAAAAATTAATCAAACATTTAAAAAATTTTTATTTTCTTCTTTTTATTATTATCGTTATTACGATTTTATTTATTATTATTATCATTATCGTCTTTCCATTCGAATAGCATATCAAAATTTTGAACAACGAGGATCAATCATATTTCAAAATTCCGAACAGCAAGTTACATTTAAACCATCCGAACAGCAAAAAGTAATATTTCAACCAGAAGAACAAGATGAAATATTTCAAAATTCTGAACAAGAAAAAGCATTATTATTCGAAAATATTCAACAAAATTACGAACGAGAAGAAATCGACGATGGCGCAAAATTTGCAAAACAACAAAATGATTTTACAATTAGTTGTATCGGACCAAATAGAACATGCATCGACAAAAATAATTGCGTAAATGGCTACATCTCTTACGCCAAAAATATCTCTTATTACTTGTCCACTAAGGTAAATATCATTCGTGCTTTTTCGAAATATTACAATTTACTTACATATATATCGTGTAATTAGTACATTTCACGCGTTTAAAAAAAAAAATAAATTCCATCCCATAAATTTTTTACATTTAACTTGAAGATTTATTTATATTTATTTACAACGCATATACATATATACATACCAATACGTATGCCTATTTCGCGACGTATCTATCGTTTTGGATTTTACCAGAGAATTTTGTTGTAACGATAACGCAGATCCAACAATGCAGAGTTTACGATCAAGTTTGTTGCACGATAAAAAAGGAATTGGAAGAGGGATTCGAAACATCTGGAAGAAACGTGAAAAATAAATCTAACAATATAAGTTTTCAAATGGGGCAATCGTCCACAAACGTTGAAGCTGCGCTCGGAAAGATAGAAGAAACCGAACCAAATCCTATCGGATCTTCCGTACAAAGTATTATTTATTTAAAATATTTTTACGCATCACATTTTTATTTTAATTTATTCGAACACATAAAATTAATAAGATATCACGTATTAATAAAGAATATTATACGTAATATCTTATACATAATTATAAATTCACGGTAGAATATAGAATAAACATTACAAAATTTTATAAACCGAATTTTAATCAACCAAGAAAAGAATTTTAATTCATCGTATAAAAAAATGTTTAGATCGTTTTCTTTTTTTTTTATTCGAATATTATCATTTTATATTTATTCAGAAGAAGGAAAGAAAATAAATCAATAATCGATAATGAATAGAAATTAATAATTTACGTACCTATTCACATGTACGAAAAGAATGTTTTTAATAAGTATATAATATTTAGATCGTTAATTCTTGAAACAAAGCGAGCAAATAATTGTAGGTAACGTAATGGAAAGAAAAATTTTATTTATAATCCATTAATTTTCCAATCCATTTTTGCATCAAAACTTTCTCTTTATTTATTCGGTAAACATCATTTCGAAAGAAAAAAAAAATTTACATTATACATTTTACAGAAATATCTTTATTTAAAAAAATATTAATCTCAACGTGTTTAATCTCTGTTTTCAAAATTCTGCAATTCTATAGAAAGTATCGATAGTTTTAGGTAGAAATCGATTTTTAAAAAAATCCGAAGATCGAATCGGATCGCTGTCCATATTTTTCGGATAACTTTGGCCAACGCATTGCGGCTTATTCGATATTCATAGTTTTCTAGATATATTACATAATAGGAGAATATAACGTATATATAATCGGCAAATCGTATAAATTATTCAATTTCTTAATTCGCCGATCGCAAAATAAAATAATTAGTATAGATATATCGTTAACGAACGAAGGAATAACAAACGCGATACACGATAGAAATATTTTTTCGCGACTAAATTTCGATTCGATTAAATCTTATATAAATCTATAACACATTTCTCGTTTAAATTTTTAGATATTTTTGCAATTCCAACCCATGTACAGATCGGCTGCGCAGCTGCTCTTTTATGCGTCGAAGAACAATTTTGCACTATAGACGGTACGATCAGTTCAGAGCCTGTTACGTTATCGGAAAAAGAAATTTTACGACGCGTTCCAACGAGCGTAAGTAAGGATAAGAATAAATCTTGAAATACGTTACACGTTAGTCGTACACGTATATAATATCAATTTCAAACGATCAAATATATCGTACGTATATACATATATAATAGTTTTTAGTTTTTATTCAAGGATATATCTTATTCTTGATATTTAATATATAATAATATTCAAAGTTCAAAATCGTTCAAATTATCGATCATCTTAGGATTATTCTCATATTTAAAGATATTTTTATTTTTAATTCTCGCGAAATTCAACCGATAAGAAACACAGAGTTCTTTCCACAGAGTTGTCAAAATCCCGACAATGGAATAATCGGCAAATGTTGTCGAGATCCCAATTACACGGATCCTTGGCCAACAGGGAATCTTCCAGCAAATTATTCCGGTGGATTCGACGAACAAGGATTTCCAACGTTTTTAAATATCGCAAAAGCGAAACCATTCAACTCACCACAATCTAAAACAAGCAAAACAATCATAAAATATCATTCCATGGAACAACGATCGAACAAAATGGAACAAAAATTCGAACCCATGTTGGTACCGGAAAATTCAGATATCTTTACCAAAACTTTAATACCACCGATCGTAGATCAAAACGAGAAAAATGCTTTCAACGCGATACAACGAAAAGTAAGATGCGGCATTAGAAATAAGGTAAGGTATCTTTACAATTTGAAAATAATACGAATAGATACGATAGATATATTTATTCGTTATACGCTCTCGATCACGATTCGATCACGTTCGTTCTTCGATTTCTTTCGATCCAATAAAACGAGCGATAACTCATCCAGAGAGACTTTGGATCATCGCGCATTTTTTTTTTTTTTCAAACGGTCGTACTCTCAATCCTTCTTCGTTTTTCGTTAATCGCGCGAATTTTCTACGATCCCTCTCTTCGTCGCAAAAATGAAACGAAGCTCGATTTTCGCGTCCCTCGCAGATTCATCGCTGGAAAAAAATCTCGTGGATGGAATGCGGGTCCGATCGATCGAACGTGGGAGAAAACACCTATTTTCACACGCATTTTTTTTCTTCTAGCTTTGTATTCGTCACATATACCAATCCGATCGCAAAAGAGGGAGACAACGAAACGATCATCCGTATTTAAACCTCGATGTATCAGCATAGGCATAAAATTCAAAATATTCCAACGTATCAATATATAAAAATTTTTTTTATTTCTCGTAATACGCGTAGGCTATTAACGTCTAACGCAACGTTCACGAATGAAAAATAATTTTTACGATTTCGAATATTCAAATTATAGCTTTTTTTACGCAATTTTTCATTACGCAGCGCGTGGGGTATCAGGATCATCAACAAAACGTCCAAAGTCGACCTAGCGAAAGACCCCTCTTGCCTCTATACCGTCACGCGAGACTCGTTTTCAGTAGAATACTATATTTACTTACACACGCATACTCGCGACCGTAATCAGTCCCAAACTACAAGTTTACATCCATATATAAATATTACCACAGGTAGTAGGTATTTGCGTCATTCGTTTCGCAATAAAAATCTTAGAAAACGAAAACTAAAAATTAACGAATAAGCACATATAAAAATATAGAAATAGATATTCGAAAATATTCATTTTCGATACACGTTTCTTTTTCTTTTTTCTCTTTATTTTTCTTATCTTTTACGTATCTTTCGATAATCTGGAAAAATAATATTTTACGAATCGATCAATTTTTATTCGATTAAATTCGTATCGTTATATTAAAAATATCTAAAAAAAAATTTTTTTTTCTACGAACGAACTATCCTTTTTTTTTTTTTTTACGGCAGTACATATTTTCGAATTCATAGAGTTTTTAGACAGATTCGTAAATTCAATGATTTCGTACAATATTCGAAAACTTTCGAAACGATTTCCAATTTAAAAATGATTAATCAAGCAAAGCGTTTCGAGAAGAAAATTACTCGATGCATTTTCAATTTTTGTATATAACGCGATATATATTAATAACGCGATTCCAAAGTTTTCTTAATCTTTAATAAGTTTTCATTATATTATATTATTTTCGTGTTCGAAAAATCTCCTTTTTCTTTTCTTTTTTTTTGCAATTTTCTACATAATTAAAAAAATTACAAATCTTCGACATATATATATATATATATATATATATATATATATATATATAAGGTTGTAAATAATTAGTTTAGACGAATAATCGAATATCGAGTATAAAATATTATTTTTTCAAATATAACGAAATCAAATTCTTTCTTGAAATCATTACTTTTCTTTTTTTTTTTGGTGAATCGACCGACGCTTCTTATCTCTTTTTTTAACGATAATAGTTTAGTAAAGGTTTAAAAAATTTTCGATAATTTTTGATAAAGACCAAATTAATAAGTTCGACAAGGAAAGAATTAACGTCTCTACGTCATTCGATTCAACTCGTAGAAATAAAACGAGCAATTTAGAAAAACTCTCTCTCTCTTGTTTAAAAAAAAATTTTTATAGTAAAAAATTATTGAGATAATTCTATTTCAAGATATATGGATTATTTAAATAAACGAACTTTAACGTAACGCAAAAATGAAAATGTTGGAAAAAATTTTTTTTACACTTTAAATATACGTACATATAAGATACATTAAATTACTTATTTATCGAAATTTATCAAAAAATTTATCACGTACGTATTTTCGTATTTACATCGTATAAAAATCGAAGCTTTGTTCAGAAAAAACGAAACATTTTTTTAATCATCAGATACAACAAAAACCCGAAGTAGAAGATTCGAAAACAATTTTTGCCGAAATTCCATGGCAAGCAATGGTCTTACATTCGAAGAAAAGAAAAATTCTCTGTTCCGGTGCTTTAATCGGTATTCAAGAGGTATTAACAGCGGCTAACTGCGTCAACAGGTAAAAACAACGCCAACGATGCATTTTTTTTTTCACTTTCATCAGGTATATATACGTAAACGTTTAAATTTAATCTTTACATAAAAATTCTTTCGAAAGATTCTTTTCGACAGAAAATAATATAGAATTCTCGATAGAATTCAAGGAACAAAAAAAAAAAACGAAGGAAACTATTTCAGGGAAGTAAAATAAAATAAAATCGTTTCAAGCGAGTATATAAGGAGTATTTAAACATATTCGAGAAGATTAATATTCGAAAAATTACGATCTTGAAACTTGGAAGAAAGAAGGCGATAGATGGTCGAAATTTTTTTTTTTCTTTTCACGATTCACGAAAAAAATCGTATCGGAGAAATTTTGAGAAAAATTAATTAAAAAAAGGAAAAAAGAAAGGAAAAAATAAAGAAATAAAATATTTCAATCGATCGACGAACAAAGTCGAATCTCTTTTTACGTTTTACAATTTTTATCTTTTATTTTTAGCATAACTTCGATTAAGTTTGACCCGTTCCCCGTGTAACGTTTCATTAATCGAAATATTTTATCGATCGATCAAGCCTTTCGCCAGAGGACGTTTCGATAAAGTTAGGAGAATGGAAATTGGGATACGAATCGAAAAGCGACGAACCATTGCCTTTCCAAATCATCAACGTGTCGTCCATCAGTATACATCCCGATTACAAACAAGGATACGGAGAATACGATCTAGCGACATTACGTCTCGATAGTCCTATCATTTTCGATCTTCATATAAATCCTTTGTGTTTACCCGATTCAAAGTATTTATCACGAAAAGACAGACCGTGCATCTCAACCGGTTGGGGAAAATCCATTCTTCAAGGTAATATTATTTATATATATATCGATAAAAATAAAGTTTTATTTTTACATTTTCTAAACTCGATTCTCTTAAAAATGAAAGAATCCGGAAGGAAAATACTCGTCGAATTCATTTTTATTTTGATCGAACGATAAAAGGGCGATTGATTTTCTCGCGTTCAACATATTCATTCGTTGATTTAGCCAAAATATTTATCGCTATTATATTCGCGAATCGATTATTCGAAAGGCAATAAAATATATCGTATCTCGTAAATAACACGAGATTAAACGAGATGTTTGTATTAATTTTTTTTTCGCACGTTTTCAATTCGTTAAATTCCATCGTAAACGAAAAACAGATAATCGGACAAAACGCAGGAATCGTACGAATAATCGAGAAGAGTACGTAGAATCGAAAGGTACGCGAATCGATGGATTAATGACAGGTTTGGTTTTAGCACATTACGCCGGTGCGATCATGCACGCAGTGAACATGAACGTATTGTCGAGGGAACGTTGCAAGGAAGAATCGCTAAAGACAAATTTGGAAACGAACGCCGTAGAAGGAACTATTTGCGTTACACCTAAAAAAGAAATTAACAACGTTTGCGAAACGGATATCGGAGGTCCTCTCGCTTGTCAAAACGAACACGGTTTTTACGAATTGGTTGGAATTTATAGTCAAGACACGGGATGTCTTCCAACGAATCAAGTAAGACACTTTTCTATTTAGTAATTATTCTTTTTTTTTTTTTGGAATCGTTCGTCACTCGATATTACAGGTGTATATTTTAATATAAAAAATAAGACAAAATCAATTTCAGATCGCCGTGTTCGCTCCGTTAGACGTATCATGGTTGAAACGAATAACGTTCGAATCTCCATCCATCGAGGAAAAGAAAAGAAACTCGACTTCAAAGGATTACAGGAAAAGCACTTTGACCACGGATAATCAATATCTACCTCCAAATTAAAACGGAATCAATTTATACATTTTATTCGCAATATTATTTAATACTCGATCGTTTCGTTTTATATAGTAATTATTAATAAAGTTATTAATCCTTATGCGAAATTACTAAGCTTTATCGGATCGTTCAATTTAATTAATTTCGAAGGTAGCGCGATTGGAATCGTTTCGTTCTTTAGTTGGTCGTATCGTTATATTCGATATAAACAATTATCCTCCATTTCATCGATTTACGTATATATAATTTTATACAAGGCATTTATATATGTTTCTATCTTCATATTTTAATTATCGAACAATTACTAATATTTGAATATTACATTACACGGTGCAAAACGTTTATTTGGAGAGCAGAAAGGAATACGTTCGATCCGTTCCGTGTTCGGAAACCGACTACGTTTAATCGATATGTATACAATTCGACGCGACATTGCGTCGCAATTCACGTTCGCTATAATAATTGTAAGAATATTAACATTTATTTTATTTTATTAGTTTATCAATGATTATCGGTTTCTTTTTTTTCGTTTTTACGTTACGTTTATAGATTTTTAATTTTAATATTTTTCATTCTTTTTTTATTATTAATTTATGAGATTTATAAAAAGATTCAACGATATTTTTTTTCTTTATATTTTTATTCTTATTTTAATTTTTTAATCGTTTCCGTTGAATTATTGTTTGAATTACCAGTATCGCAAATCTATTTAATTTCTAAAAATTTAGTTATGCTCTTTTTTTTTTTTAAATGTATCTTTATACATTTTTGACAAATTTATTGTTTTTTTTTAATTATTTGTTGCGTTTTAATAGTCTTAAATAAAATTAAAATTGAACTTAAAATCTTTTATCTGAAAATTTTTAAAAATGAAAATTTAATGTTACTAAAAATTCGTATTAATTCTTAATAAAGAATTAAATTGTAAATTTAAAAATTAAAAATTAAAATTAAAAGTTTTAGATAAAATTAAATAATTTCAATCACTCTAATTTTTTTTTCCAATATATTTGTTCGTATTTTCGAGTTTTGTTTTTTCGGTATAATTTTGAATGATTTTTTTTATCATAATAGAAAAATTTTTACATATTGGAACATAAACGAAATAAATGAAAAAAAAAAAAATGAAAAATAGGATGGAAATTGAATCTTTTAAAAGAAACATCGAAAAATAGATGAAATTTGAAAGATCACTGACAAACGACGTATCAATGGTCCTCGGTTGGATTCCTACAATACGGAGTTTGTTCTTATTTCTTTTTTTAAATAAAAATTATTTTTTTCTGGCGATTGAACAAAGAAAACGATCCGGAAGGATGAAAGAAAATCTAAATTAAAAAAAACTCGCAAAAATATAATTCTCAGGTACCTTAAGTAATCAAAAATTAAACTTCTTCGCTAAAAAAGATGTGGCTAAGTTGAAACGCTGTTTTCTTCGCACGCCGACGAACGCGGATTCGAGAATCGCTGTCTCGAGTGTGGAGTTTCTTCGCGGGCGATGGACAAATTCTTAATTTGCTACGAGGGAACGTTCTTCTCCTGCTATAAGGACGTGCAAAGTACTTTACCAATTCCTCTTGACAGAGTCATTTATCAATTCTTCTTCACACGCTCCTTTATCAATTCCTCTTCACACGCTCCTTCATCAATTCCTCTCCACAAGCTCTTTTATCAATTCCTCTTCAGACGCTCCTTTATCGATTCCATTCCACACACTATTTTATCAATTCCTCTTTACACACTCCTTTATCAATTCCTCTTCACACGCTCTTTTACCAATTCCTCTTTTAGACGCTTATTTATCAATTCCTATTCAAACGCTCCTTTATCAAATTCCTCTTCACACGGTCATTTATCGATTCCTCTTTTAGACGCTCATTTATCAATTCCTATTCGCACGCTCCTATATCAATTCCTCGTCACACGCTTCTTTATCAATTCCTCTTCACACGGTCATTTATCGATTCCATTCCACACCCTCTTTTATCAATTCCTCTTTACACACTTATTTATCAATTCCTCTTCACACGGTCATTTATCAATTCCTTTCCACACGCTCTTTTATTAATTCCTCTTCATACACTCTTTTATCAATTCCTCTTCACACGCTCTTTTATCAATTCCTATTCACACGCTCTTTTATTAATCCCTCTTCACACACTCTTTTATCAATTCCTCTTTTAGACGCTCATTTATCAATTCCTATTCAAACGCTCCTTTATCAAATTCCTCTTCACACACTCTTTTATAAATTCCTCTTCACACGCTCGTTTATCAATTCCTCTTCACACGCTCCTTTATCAATTCCTCTTCACACGGTCATTTATCGATTCCTCTTTTAGACGCTCATTTATCAATTCCTATTCGCACGCTCCTATATCAATTCCTCGTCACACGCTTCTTTATCAATTCCTCTTCACACGGTCATTTATCGATTCCATTCCACACCCTCTTTTATCAATTCCTCTTTACACACTTATTTATCAATTCCTCTTCACACGTTCTTTTACCAATTCCTCTTCTAGACGCTCATTTATCAATTCCTATTCAAACGCTCCTTTGTCAATTCCTCTTCAAACGCTCTTTTATCAATTCCTTTCCACACGCTCATTTATCAATTCCTATTCAAACGCTCCTTTATCAATTCCTCTTCACACGCTCTTTTATCAATTCCTATTCGCACGCTCCTATATCAATTCCACGTCACACGCTTCTTTATCAATTCCTCTTCACACGGTCATTTATCGATTCCATTCCACACCCTCTTTTATCAATTCCTCTTTACACACTTATTTATCAATTCCTCTTCACACGTTCTTTTACCAATTCCTCTTCTAGACGCTCATTTATCAATTCCTATTCAAACGCTCCTTTGTCAATTCCTCTTCAAACGCTCTTTTATCAATTCCTTTCCACACGCTCATTTATCAATTCCTATTCAAACGCTCCTTTATCAATTCCTCTTCACACGCTCTTTTATCAATTCCTATTCACACGCTCTTTTATTAATTCCTCTTCATACACTCTTTTATCAATTCCTCTTTTAGACGCTCATTTATCAATTCCTATTCAAACGCTCCTTTATCAATTCCTCTTCACACGCTCTTTATCAATTCTATTCACACGCT
>NW_028256548.1:0-11193 GCF_048593485.1 Apis florea | reverse complement strand
GGTATTTTTGATTTTTTAAAATTTCGGAGTATTTAAACCGCTGTATCTTATCTTCTAGTAGGCGTATTTAGGATTTTTTTGGCTCCTTTCAAGCGCGAAACTCTCCTCTTTCGACTCGTTTCATTCCGGTTTTTCGGAGAGAAAAGGTTCAGACGCTATATTCAAAATAGTGGAAGGGTATTTTTGATTTTTTAAAATTTCGAAGTATTTAAACCGCTGTATCGTATCTTCTAGTAGGCGCATTTAGGATTTTTTTGGCTCCTTTCAAGCGCGAATCTCTCCTCTTTCGACTAGTTTCATTCCGGTTTTTCGGAGAGAATCGGTTCAGACGCTAGCTTCAAAATAGTGGAAGGGTATTTTTGATTTTTTAAAATTTCGGAATTTTTAAACCGCTGTATCTGATTTTCTAGTAGGCGTATTTAGGATTTTTTTGGCTCATTTCATGCGCGGAACTCTCCTCTTTCGACTCATTTCATTCGGGTTTTTCGGAGAGAAACGGTTCAGACGCTATATTCAAAAGATTGGTAGGGTACTTTTGATTTTTCAAAATTTCGAAGTATTTAAACCGCTGTATCTTATCTTCTAGTAGGCGTATTTAGGATTTTTTTGGCTCCTTTCAAGCGCGAAACTCTCCTCTTTCGACTCGTTTCATTCCGGTTTTTCGGAGAGAAAAGGTTCAGACGCTATATTCAAAATAGTGGAAGGGTATTTTTGATTTTTCAAAATTTCGAAGTATTTAAACCGCTGTATCGTATCTTCTAGTAGGCGCATTTAGGATTTTTTTGGCTCCTTTCAAGCGCGAAACTCTCCTCTTTCGACTAGTTTCAATCCGGTTTTTCGGAGAGAATCGGTTCAGACGCTAGCTTCAAAATAGTGGAAGGGTATTTTTGATTTTTTAAAATTTCGGAATTTTTAAACCGCTGTATCTGATTTTCTAGTAGGTGTATTTAGGATTTTTTTGGCTCATTTCATGCGCGGAACTCTCCTCTTTCGACTCATTTCATTCGGGTTTTTCGGAGAGAAACGGTTCAGACGCAATATTCAAAATAGGGGAAGGGTATTTCTGATTTTTTAAAAATTCCAAGTATTTAAACCGCTGTATCTTATCTTCTAGTAGGCGTATTTAGGATTTTTTTTGGCTCCTAACAAGCGCGAAACTCTCCTCTTTCGAATCCTTTCATTCGGGTTTTTCGGAGAGAAACGGTTCAGACGCTATATTCAAAAGATTGGTAGGGTACTTTTGATTTTTCAAAATTTCGAAGTATTTAAACCGCTGTATCTTATCTTCTAGTAGGCGTATTTAGGATTTTTTTGGCTCCTTACAAGGGCGAATCTCTCCTCTTTCGAATCATTTCATTCGGGTTTTCCGGAGAGAAACGGTTCAGACGCTATATTCAAAATAGTGGAAGGCTATTTTTGATTTTTTAAAATTTCGGAATTTTTAAACCTCTGTATCTTGTCTTCTAGTAGGCGTATTTAGGATTTTTTTGGCTCCCTTCATACGCGAAACTCTCCTTTTTCGACTCATTTCATTCGGGTTTTTCGGAGAGAAACTGTTCAGACGCTATATTCAAAAGATTGGAGGGTATTTTTGATTTTTTAAAATTTCGATGTCTTTAAACCGCTGTATCTTATCTTCTAGTAGGCGTATTTAGGATTGTTTTGGCTCGTTTCAAGCGCGAAACTCTCCTCTTTCGACACGTTTCATTCTGGTTTTTCGGAGAGAAACGGTTCAGACGCTATATTCAAAATAGTGGAAGGGTATTTTTGATTTTTCAAAATTTCGAAGTATTTAAACCGCTGTATCGTATCTTCTAGTAGGCGCATTTAGGATTTTTTTGTCTCCTTTCAAGCGCGAAACTCTCCTATTTCGACTGGTTTCAATCCGGTTTTTCAGAGAGAATCGGTTCAGACGCTAGCTTCAAAATAGTGGAAGGGTATTTTTGATTTTTTAAAATTTCGGAATTTTTAAACCGCTGTATCTGATTTTCTAGTAGGTGTATTTAGGATTTTTTTGGCTCATTTCATGCGCGGAACTCTCCTCTTTCGACTCATTTCATTCGGGTTTTTCGGAGAGAAACGGTTCAGACGCAATATTCATAATAGGGGAAGGGTATTTCTGATTTTTTAAAAATTCCAAGTATTTAAACCGCTGTATCTTATCTTCTAGTAGGCGTATTTAGGATTTTTTTGGCTCCTTTCAAGCGCGAAACTCTCCTCTTTCGACTCGTTTCATTCCGGTTTTTCGGAGAGAAACGGTTCAGACACAATATTCAAAATAGTGGAAGGGTATTTTTGATTTTTTAAAATTTCGGAATTTTTAAACAGCTGTATCTTATCTTCTAGTTGGCGTATTTAGGATTTTTTTGGCTCCCTTCATACGCGAAACTCTCCTTTTTCGACTCATTTCATTCGGGTTTCTCGGAGAGAAACTGTTCAGACGCTATATTCAAAAGATTGGAGGGTACTTTTGATTTTTCAAAATTTCGAAGTATTAAAACCGCTGTATCGTATCTTCTAGTAGGCGAATTTAGGATTTTTTTGGCTCCTTTCAAGCGCGAAACTCTCCTCTTTCGACTAGTTTCAATCCGGTTTTTCGGAGAGAATCGGTTCAGACGCTAGCTTCAAAATAGTGGAAGGGTATTTTTGATTTTTTAAAATTTCGGAATATTTAAACCGCTGTATCTGATTTTCTAGTAGGTGTATTTAGGATTTTTTTGGCTCATTTCATGCGCGGAACTCTCCTCTTTTGACTCATTTCATTCGGGTTTTTCGGAGAGAAACGGTTCAGACGCAATATTCAAAATAGGGGAAGGGTATTTCTGATTTTTTAAAAATTCCAAGTATTTAAACCGCTGTATCTTATCTTCTGGTAGGCATATTTAGGATTTTTTTGGCTCCTAACAAGCGCGAAACTCTCCTCTTTCGAATCCTTTCATTCGGGTTTTTCGGAGAGAAACGGTATAGACGCTATATTCAAAAGATTGGTACTTTTGATTTTTCAAAATTTCGAAGTATTTAAACCGCTGTATCTTATGTTCTAGTAGGCGTATTTAGGATTTTTTTGGCTCCTTACAAGGGCGAATCTCTCCTCTTTCGAAACATTTCATTCGGGTTTTCCGGAGAGAAACGGTTCAGACGCTATATTCAAAATAGTGGAAGGCTATTTTTGATTTTTTAAAATTTCGGAATTTTTAAACCTCTTTATCTTGTCTTCTAGTAGGCGTATTTAGGATTTTTTTGGCTAATTTCAAGCGCGAAACTCTCCTCTTTCGACACATTTCATTCGGGTTTTTCGGAGAGAAACGGTTCAGACGCTATATTCAAAATAGTGGAAGGGTATTTTTGATTTTTTAAAATTTCGGAATTTTTAAACCTCTGTATATTATCCTCTAGTGGGCGTATTTAGGATTTTTTTGGCTCCTAACAAGCGCGAAACTCTCCTCTTTCGAATCCTTTCATTCGGGTTTTTCGGAGAGAAACTGTTCAGACGCTATATTCAAAAGATTGGAGGGTACATTTGATTTTTCAAAATTTCGAAGTATTTAAACCGCTGTATCTTATCTTCTAGTAGGCGTATTTAGGATTTTTTTGGCTCCTTTCAAGCGCGAAACTCTCCTCTTTCGACTCGTTTCATTCCGGTTTTTCGGAGAGAAAAGGTTCAGACGCTATATTCAAAATAGTGGAAGGGTATTTTTGATTTTTCAAAATTTCGAAGTATTTAAACCGCTGTATCGTATCTTCTAGTAGGCGAATTTAGGATTTTTTTGGCTCCTTTCAAGCGCGAAACTCTCCTCTTTCGACTAGTTTCAATCCGGTTTTTCGGAGAGAATCGGTTCAGACGCTAGCTTCAAAATAGTGGAAGGGTATTTTTGATTTTTTAAAATTTCGGAATTTTTAAACCGCTGTATCTGATTTTCTAGTAGTTGTATTTAGGATTTTTTTGGCTCATTTCATGCGCGGAACTCTCCTCTTTTGACTCATTTCATTCGAGTTTTTCGGAGAGAAACGGTTCAGACGCAATATTCAAAATAGGGGAAGGGTATTTCTGATTTTTTAAAAATTCCAAGTATTTAAACCGCTGTATCTTATCTTCTAGTAGGCGTATTTAGGATTTTTTTGGCTCCTAACAAGCGCGAAACTCTCCACTTTCGAATCCTTTCATTCGGGTTTTTCGGAGAGAAACGGTATAGACGCTATATTCAAAAGTTTGGTAGGGTATTTTGATTTTTCAAAATTTCGAAGTATTTAAACCGCTGTATCTTATCTTCTAGTAGGCGTATTTAGGATTTTTTTGGCTCCTTACAAGGGCGAATCTCTCCTCTTTCGAATCATTTCATTCGGGTTTTCCGGAGAGAAACGGTTCAGACGCTATATTCAAATTAATGAAAGGCTATTTTTGATTTTTTAAAATTTCGGAATTTTTAAACCTCTGTATCTTGTCTTCTAGTAGGCGTATTTAGGATTTTTTTGGCTAATTTCAAGCGCGAAACTCTCCTCTTTCGACTCATTTCATTCGGGTTTTTCGGAGAGAAACGGTTCAGACGCTATATTCAAAAGATTGGTAGGGTACTTTTGATTTTTCAAAATTTCGAAGTATTTAAACCGCTGTATCTTATCTTCTAGTAGGCGTATTTAGGATTTTTTTGGCTCCTTTCAAGCGCGAAACTCTCCTCTTTCGACTCGTTTCATTCCGGTTTTTCGGAGAGAAAAGGTTCAGACGCTATATTCAAAATAGTGGAAGGGTATTTTTGATTTTTCAAAATTTCGAAGTATTTAAACCGCTGTATCGTATCTTCTAGTAGGCGCATTTAGGATTTTTTTGGCTCCTTTCAAGCGCGAAACTCTCCTCTTTCGACTAGTTTCAATCCGGTTTTTCGGAGAGAATCGGTTCAGACGCTAGCTTCAAAATAGTGGAAGGGTATTTTTGATTTTTTAAAATTTCGGAATTTTTAAACCGCTGTATCTGATTTTCTAGTAGGTGTATTTAGGATTTTTTTGGCTCATTTCATGCGCGGAACTCTCCTCTTTCGACTCATTTCATTCGGGTTTTTCGGAGAGAAACGGTTCAGACGCTATATTCAAAATAGTGGAAGGGTATTTTTGATTTTTTAAAAATTCCAAGTATTTAAACCGCTGTATCTTATCTTCTAGTAGGCGTATTTAGGATTTTTTTTGGCTCCTAACAAGCGCGAAACTCTCCTCTTTCGAATCCTTTCATTCGGGTTTTTCGGAGAGAAACGGTTCAGACGCTATATTCAAAAGATTGGTAGGGTACTTTTGATTTTTCAAAATTTCGAAGTATTTAAACCGCTGTATCTTATCTTCTAGTAGGCGTATTTAGGATTTTTTTGGCTCCTTACAAGGGCGAATCTCTCCTCTTTCGAATCATTTCATTCGGCTTTTCCGGAGAGAAACGGTTCAGACGCTATATTCAAAATAGTGGAAGGCTATTTTTGATTTTTTAAAATTTCGGAATTTTTAAACCTCTGTATCTTGTCTTCTAGTAGGCGTATTTAGGATTTTTTTGGCTCCCTTCATACGCGAAACTCTCCTTTTTCGACTCATTTCATTCGGGTTTTTCGGAGAGAAACTGTTCAGACGCTATATTCAAAAGATTGGAGGGTATTTTTGATTTTTTAAAATTTCGATGTCTTTAAACCGCTGTATCTTATCTTCTAGTAGGCGTATTTAGGATTTTTTTAGCTCTTTACATGCGCGAATCTCTCCTCTTTCGAATCATTTCATTCGGGTTTTTCGGAGAGAAACGGTTCAGACGCTATATTCAAAAGATTGGTAGGGTATTTTTGATTTTTCAAAATTTCGAAGTATTTAAACCGCTGTATCTTATCTTCTAGTAGGATAATTTAGGATTTTTTTGGCTCATTTCAAGCGTGAAACTCTCCTCTTTCGACTCATTTCATTCGGGTTTTTCGGAGAGAAACGGTTCAGACGCTATATTCAAAAGATTGGAGGGCATTTTTGATTTTTTAAAATTTTGGAATTTTTAAACCGCTGTATCTTATCTTCCAGTAGGCGTATTTAGGATTTTTTTGGATCGTTTCAAGCGCGAAACTCTCCTCTTTGGACACGTTTCATTCCGGTTTTTCGGAGAGAAACGGTTCAGACTCTATATTCAAAATAGTGGAAGTGTATTTTTGATTTTTCAAAATTTCGAAGTATTTAAACCGCTGTATCGTATCTTCTAGTAGGTGCATTTAGGATTTTTTTGGTTCCTTTCAAGCGCGAAACTCTCCTCTTTCGACTAGTTTCATTCCGGTTTTTCGGAGAGAAACGGTTCAGACGCTAGCTTCAAAATAGTGAAAGGGTATTTTTGATTTTTTAAAATTTCGGAATTTTTAAACCGCTGTATCTGATTTTCTAGTAGGCGTATTTAGGATTTTTTTGGCTCATTTCATGCGCGGAACTCTCCTCTTTCGACTCATTTCATTCGGGTTTTTCGGAGAGAAACAGTTCAGACGCTATATTCAAAAGATTGGAGGGCATTTTTGATTTTTTAAAATTTTGGAATTTTTAAACCGCTGTATCTTATCTTCTAGTAGGCGTATTTAGGATTTTTTTTGATCGTTTCAAGCGCGAAACTCTCCTCTTTGGACACGTTTCATTCCGGTTTTTCGGAGAGAAAAGGTTCAGACGCTATATTCAAAATAGTGAAAGGGTATTTTTGATTTTTCAAAATTTCGAAGTATTTAAACCGCTGTATCTTATCTTCTAGTATTTAGGATTTTTTTGGCTCCTTTCAAGCGCGAAACTCTCCTCTTTCGACTAGTTTCAATCCGGTTTTTCGGAGAGAATCGGTTCAGACGCTAGCTTCAAAAGAGTGGAAGGGTATTTTTGATTTTTTAAAATTTCGGAATTTTTAAACCGCTGTATCTGATTTTCTAGTAGGCGTATTTAGGATTTTTTTGGCTCCTTTCATGCGCGAAACTCTCCTTTTTCGACTCATTTCATTCGGGTTTTTCGGAGAGAAACGGTTCAGACGCTATATTCAAATGATTGGAGGGTATTTTTGATTTTTTAAAATTTCGATGTCTATAAACCGCTGTATCTTATCTTCTAGTAGGCGTATTTAGGATTTTTTTGGCTCGTTTCAAGCGCGAATCTCTCCTCTTTCGACACGTTTCATTCGGGTTTTTCGGAGAGAAACGGTTTAGATGCTATATTCAAAAGAGTGGAAGGTTATTTTTGATTTTTTAAAATTTCGAAGTATTTAAACCTCTGTATCTTATCTTCTAGTAGGCGTATTTAGGATTTTTTTGGCTCATTTCAAGCGGGAGCCTCTCCTCTTTCGAATCGTTTTATTCCGGTTTTTCGGAGAGAAACGGTTCCGACGCTATATTCAAAATAGTGGAAGAGTATTTTTGATTTTTAAAATTTCGGAAAATTTAAACCGTTGTATCTTATCTTCTGGTAGGCGTATTTAGGATTTTTTTGACTCATTTCAAGCGCGGAACTCTCAAATTTCGACACATTTCATTCGGGTTTTTCGGAGAGAAACGGTTCAGACGCAGTATTCAAAAAAGTGGAAGGGTATTTTTGATTTTTTAAAATATCGAAGTATTTAAACCTCTGTATCTTATCTTCTAGTAGGCTTATTTAGGATTTTTTTGGCTCATTTCAAGCGCGAACCTCTCCTGTTTCGACTGATTTCATTCGGGTTTTTCGGAGAGAAACGGTTTAGACGCTATATTCAAAAGAGTGGAAGGTTATTTTTGATTTTTTAAAATTTCGAAGTATTTAAACCTCCGTATCTTATCTTCTAGTAGGCGTATTTAGGATTTTTTTGGCTCATTTCAAGCGCGAACCTCTCCTCTTTCGATTGATTTCATTCGGGTTTTTAGGAGAGAAACTGTTCAGACGCTATATTCAAAATAGTGGAAGGGTATTTTTGATTTTCTAAAATTTCGGAGTATTTAAACCGCTGTATCTTATCTTCTAGTAGGCTTATTTAGGATTTTTTTGGCTCATTTCAAGCGAGGAACTCTCCTGTTTCGACTCGTTTCATTCGGGTTTTTCGGAGAGAAACGGTTCAGACGCAGTATTCAAAATAGTGGAAGGGTATTTTTGATTTTTTAAAATATCGAAGTATTTAAACCGCTGTATCTTATCTTCTTGTCGGCGTATTTAGGATTTTTTGGGCTACTTACAAGCGCGAAACTCTCCTCTTTCGAATCCTTTCTTTCGGTTTTTTCGAAAGAAACGGTTCAGACGCTATATTCAAAATAGTGGAAGGGTGATTTTGATTTTCTATAATTTCGGAGTATTTAAACCTCTGTATCTTATCTTCTAGTAGGCGTATTTAGGATTTTTTGGGCTACTTACAAGCGCGAAACTCTCCTCTTTCGAATCCTTTCTTTCGGTTTTTTCGAAAGAAACGGTTCAGACGCTATATTCAAAATAGTGGAAGGGTATTTTTGATTTTTTAAAATTTCGAAGTATTTAAACCGCTTTATCTTATCTTCTAGTAGGCGTGTTTAGGATTTTTTTGGCTTATTTCAAGCACGAAACTCTTCTCTTTCGACTCATTTCATTCGTGTTTTTCGGAGAGAAACGGTTCAGACGTTATATTCAAACTAGTGGATGGGTATTTTAATTTTTTAAAATTTCGAAGTATTTAAACCGCTGTATCTTTTCTTCTAGTAGGCGTATTTAGGATTATTTTGACACCTTACAAGCGCGAAACACTCCTCTTTCGAATCATTTCATTCGGGTTTTTCGGAGAGAAACGGTTCAGACGCTATATTCAAAGTAGTGGTAGGGTATTTTTGATTTTCTACAATTTCGGAGTTTTTAAAACGCTGTATCTTATCTTCTAGTAGTCGTATTTAGGATTTTTTTGGCACCTTACAAGCACGAAACACTCCTCTTTCGAATCATTTCATTCGGGTTTTTCGGAAAGAAACGGTTAAGATGCTATATTCAAAATAGTGGAAGTGTATTTTTTATTTTTTAAAATTTCGGAATTTTTAAACCGCTTTATCTTATCTTCTAGTAGGCGTGTTTAGGATTTTTTGGGCTCATTTCAAGCGCGAAACACTCCACTTTCAAATCATTTCATTCGGGTTTTTCGGAGAGAAACGGTTATGACGCTATATTCAAATTAGTGGAGGGGTATTTTAATTTTTTAAAATTTCGAAGTTTTTAAACCGCTGTATCTTATCTTCTAGTAGACGTGTTTAGGATTTTTTTCGCTTATTTCAAGCGCGAAACTCTCCTCTTTCGACTGATTTCATTCGGGTTTTTCGGAGAGAAACGGTTCAGACGCTATATTTAGAATAGAGGAAGGGTATTTTTGATTTTCTAAAATTTCGGAGTTTTTAAACCGCTGTATCTTATCTTGTAGTAGGCGTATTTAGGATTTTTTTGGCTCCTTACAAGCGCGAAACTCTCCTCTTTCGAATCCTTTCATTCGGGTTTTTCGGAGAGAAACGGTTCACACGCTCTATTCAAAATAGTGGAAGGCTATTTTTGATTTTTTAAAATGTCGAAGTTTTTAAACCGCTGTATCTTATCTTCTAGTAGGCGTATTTAGGATTTTTTTGGCTCATTTCAAGCGCGAAACTCTCCTCTTTCAACACATTTCATTCGGGTTTTTCAGAGAGAAACGGTTCAGACGCTATATTCAAAATAGAGGAAGGGTATTTTTGATTTTTTAAAATTTCGGAGTATTTAAACCGCTGTATCTTATCTTCTGGTAGGCGTATTTAGGATTTTTTGGGCTCATTTCAAGCGCGAAACTCTCCTCTTTCGACTCGTTTCATACCGGTTTTTCGGAGAGAAACGGTTCAGACGCTATATTCAAAGTAGTGGAAGGATATTTTTGATTTTTTAAAACTTCGAAGTCTTTAAACCGCTTTATCTTATCTTCTAGTAGGCGTGTTTAGGATTTTTTTGGCTCATTTAAAGTGCGAAGCTCTCCTATTTCGACTCGTTTCATTCGGGTTTTTCGGAGAGAAACGGTTCAGACGCTATATTCAAAATAGTGGAAGGCTATTTTTGATTTTTTGAAATTTCGGAGTATGAAAACCGCTGTATCTTATCTTCAAGTAGGCGAATTTAGTATTTTTTTGGCTCCTTTCAAGCGCGAAACTCTCCTCTTTCGACTTCTTTCATTCGGGTTTTTTGGAGAGAAATGGTTCAGACGCTATATTCAAAATAGTGGAAGGTTATTTTTGATTTTTTAAAATTTCGAAGTATTTAAACCGCTGTATCTTATCTTCTAGTAGGCGTATTTAGGATTTTTTTGGCTCATTTCAAGCGAGAAAATCCACTCTTTCGATTGATTTCATTCGGGTTTTTCGGAGAGAAACGGTTCAGACGCTATATTCAAAATAGTGGAAGGGTATTTTTGATTTTTTAAAATTTCGGAGATTTTAAACCGCTTTATCTTGTCTTCTAGTAGGCGTATTTGGGATTTTTTTGGCTCATTTCAAGCGGGAAACTCTCCTCTTTCGACTGATTTCATTCGGGTTTTTCAGAGAGAAACGGTTCAGACGCTACATTCAAAATAGTCGAAGGGTATTTTTGATTTTTTAAAATTTCGGAGTATTTAAACCGCTGTATCTTATCTTCTAGTAGGCGTATTTAGGAATTTCTTGGCTCCTTTCAAGCGCGATACTCTCCTCTACCGACTCGTTTCATTCCGGTTTTTCGGAGACAAACGGTTCAGACGCTATATTCAAAATAGTGGAAGGGTATTTTTGATTTTTTAAAATTTCGGAATTTTTAAACCTCTGTATCTTATCTTCTAGTAGGCGTATTTGGGATTTTTTTGGCTCATTTCAAGCGCGAAACTCTCCTCTTTCGACAAATTTCATTCGGGTTTTTCAGAGAGAAACGGTTCAGACGCTATATTCAAATTAGTGGAAGGGTATATTTGATTTTTTAAAATTTCGGAATATTTAAACCGCTATATCCTATCTTCTATTAGGCGCATGTAGGATTTTTTTGGCTCATTTCAAGCGCGGATCTCTCCTCTTTCGACTCATTTCATTCGGGTTTTTCGGAGAGTAACGGTTCAGACGCAATATTCAAAATACTGGAAGGGTATTTTTGATTTTTTAAAATTTCGATGTCTTTAACCGCTGTATCTTATCTTCTAGTAGGCGTATTTAGGATTTTTTTGGCTCGTTTCAAGCGCGAAACTCTCCTCTTTGGACTCTTTTCATTCCG
>NW_028256547.1:0-26390 GCF_048593485.1 Apis florea | reverse complement strand
CCGAATGAAATCAATCGAAAGAGGAGAGTTTCGCGCTTGAAAGGTGCCGAAAAAATCCTAAATACGCCTACTAGAAGATAAGATACAGCGGTTTAAAATCTCCGAAATTTTAAAAAATCATAGATACCCTTCCACTATTTTGAATATAGCGTCTGAACCGTTTCTCTCCGAAAAACCCGAATGAAAGGAGTCGAAAGAGGAGAGTTTCTCGCTTGAAATGAGCCAAAAAAATCCTAAATACGCCTACTAGAAGATAAGATACAGCGGTTTAAAGACTTCGAAATTTTAAAAAATCAAAAATACCCTTCAACTATTTTGAATATTGCGTCTGAACCGTTTCTCTCCGAAAAACCAGAATGAAATGAGTCGAAAGAGGAGAGTTTCGCGCTTGAAACGAGCAAAAAAATCCTAAATACGCCTACTAGAAGATAAGATACAGCGGTTTAGATACTCCGAAATTTTAAAAAATCAAAAATACCTTTCCACTATTTTGAATATAGCGTCTGAACCGTTTCTCTACGGAAAACCCGAATGAAATGATTCGAAAGAGGAGAGATTCGCGCATGTAAGGAGCCAAAAAAATCCTAAATACGCCTACTAGAAGATAAGATACAGCGGTTTAAAGACATCGAAATTTTAAAAAATCAAAAATACCCTTCCAGTATTTTGAATATTGCGTCTGAACCGTTTCTCTCCGAAAAACCAGAATGAAATGAGTCGAAAGAGGAGAGTTCCGCGCTTGAAATGAGCCGAAAAAATCCTAAATGCGCCTAATAGAAGATAAGATACAGCGGTTTAAAAATTCCGAAATTTTTAAAAATCTAAAATACCCTTCCACTCTTTTGAATATAGCGTCTGAACCGTTTCTCTCCGAAAAACCGGAATGAAAAGAGTCCAAAGAGGAGAGTTTCGCGCTTGAAACGAGCCAAAAAAATCTTAAATACGCCTACTAGAAGATAAGATACAGCGGTTAAAGACATCGAAATTTTAAAAAATCAAAAATACCCTTCCAGTATTTTGAATATTGCGTCTGAACCGTTACTCTCCGAAAAACCAGAATGAAATGAGTCGAAAGAGGAGAGTTCCGCGCTTGAAATGAGCCGAAAAAATCCTAAATGCGCCTAATAGAAGATAAGATACAGCGGTTTAAAAATTCCGAAATTTTTAAAAATCTAAAATACCCTTCCACTCTTTTGAATATAGCGTCTGAACCGTTTCTCTCCGAAAAACCCGAATGAAATGAGTCGAAAGAGGAGAGTTCCGCGCTTGAAATGAGCCAAAAAAATCCTAAATGCGCCTAATAGAAGATAAGATATAGCGGTTTAAATATTCCGAAATTTTAAAAAATCAAATATACCCTTCCACTAATTTGAATATAGCGTCTGAACCGTTTCTCTCTGAAAAACCCGAATGAAATTTGTCGAAAGAGGAGAGTTTCGCGCTTGAAATGAGCCAAAGAAATCCCAAATACGCCTACTAGAAGATAAGATACAGCGGTTTAAAAAATCCGAAATTTTAAAAAATCAAAAATACTCTTCCACTATTTTGAATATAGCGTCTGAACCGTTTGTCTCCGAAAAACCGGAATGAAACGAGTCGTTAGAGGAGAGTATCGCGCTTGAAAGGAGCCAAGAAATTCCTAAATACGCCTACTAGAAGATAAGATACAGCGGTTTAAATACTCCGAAATTTTAAAAAATCAAAAATACCCTTCGACTATTTTGAATATAGCGTCTGAACCGTTTCTCTCCGAAAAACCCGAATGAAATCAACCGAAAGAGGATAGCTACGCGCTTGGAAGGTGCCAAAAAAATCCCAAATACGCCTACTAGAAGATAAGATACAGAGGTTTAAAAACTCCGAAATTTTGAAAAATCGGAGATACCCTTCCACTATTTTGAATATAGCGTCTGAACCGTTTCTCTCCGAAAAATCCGAATGAAAGGATTCGAAAGAGGAGAGTTTCTCGCTTGAAATGAGCCAAAAAAATCCTAAATACGCCTACTAGAAGATAAGATACAGCGGTTTTAAAACTTCGAAATTTTAAAAAATCAAAAATACCCTTCCACTATGTTGAATATAGCGTCTGAAACGTTTCTCTCCGAAAAACCCGAATGAAATGAGTCGAAAGAGGAGAGTTTCGCGCTTGAAATGAGCAAAAAAATCCTAAATACGCCTACTAGAAGATAAGATACAGCGGTTTAGATACTCCGAAATTTTAAAAAATCAAAAATACCTTTCCACTATTTTGAATATAGCGTCTGAACCGTTTCTCTACGGAAAACCCGAATGAAATGATTCGAAAGAGGAGAGATTCGCGCTTGTAAGGAGCCAAAAAAATCCTAAATACGCCTACTAGAAGATAAGATACAGCGGTTTAAAGACATCGAAATTTTAAAAAATCAAAAATACCCTTCCAGTATTTTGAATATTGCGTCTGAACCGTTTCTCTCCGAAAAACCAGAATGAAATGAGTCGAAAGAGGAGAGTTCCGCGCTTGAAATGAGCCGAAAAAATCCTAAATGCGCCTAATAGAAGATAAGATACAGCGGTTTAAAAATTCCGAAATTTTTAAAAATCTAAAATACCCTTCCACTCTTTTGAATATAGCGTCTGAACCGTTTCTCTCCGAAAAACCGGAATGAAAAGAGTCCAAAGAGGAGAGTTTCGCGCTTGAAACGAGCCAAAAAAATCTTAAATACGCCTACTAGAAGATAAGATACAGCGGTTAAAGACATCGAAATTTTAAAAAATCAAAAATACCCTTCCAGTATTTTGAATATTGCGTCTGAACCGTTACTCTCCGAAAAACCCGAATGAAATGAGTCGAAAGAGGAGAGTTCCGCGCTTGAAATGAGCCAAAAAAATCCTAAATGCGCCTAATAGAAGATAAGATATAGCGGTTTAAATATTCCGAAATTTTAAAAAATCAAATATACCCTTCCACTAATTTGAATATAGCGTCTGAACCGTTTCTCTCTGAAAAACCCGAATGAAATTTGTCGAAAGAGGAGAGTTTCGCGCTTGAAATGAGCCAAAAAAATCCCAAATACGCCTACTAGAAGATAAGATACAGCGGTTTAAAAAATCTGAAATTTTAAAAAATCAAAAATACTCTTCCACTATTTTGAATATAGCGTCTGAACCGTTTGTCTCCGAAAAACCGGAATGAAACGAGTCGGTAGAGGAGAGTATCGCGCTTGAAAGGAGCCAAGAAATTCCTAAATACGCCTACTAGAAGATAAGATACAGCGGTTTAAATACTCCGAAATTTTAAAAAATCAAAAATACCCTTCGACTGTTTTGAATATAGCGTCTGAACCGTTTCTCTCCGAAAAACCCGAATGAAATCATCCGAAAGAGGATAGCTTCGCGCTTGAAAGGTGCCAAAAAAATCCCAAATACGCCTACTAGAAGATAAGATACAGAGGTTTAAAAACTCCGAAATTTTGAAAAATCGGAGATACCCTTCCACTATTTTGAATATAGCGTCTGAACCGTTTCTCTCCGAAAAATCCGAATGAAAGGATTCGAAAGAGGAGAGCTTCGCGCTTGAAATGTGAAAAAAAAATCCTAAATACGCCTACTAGAAGATAAAATACAGCGGTTTAAATTCTTCGAAATTTTAAAAAATCATAAAAACCATTCCACTATTTAGAATATAGCGTCTGAACCGTTTCTCTCTGAAAAACCCGAATGAAATCAGTCGAAAGAGGATAGTTTCGCGCATGAAATAAGCCAAAAAAATCCTAAATACGCCTACTAGAAGATAAGATACAGCGGTTTAAAAACTCCGAAATTTTAGAAAATCAGAAATACCCTTCCACTATTTTGAATATAGCGTCTGAACCGTTTCTCTCTGAAAAACCCGAATGAAATCAATCGAAAGAGGAGAGTTTCGCGCTTGAAATGAGCCAAAAAAATCCTAAACACGCCTACTACAAGATAAGATACAGCGGTTTAAAGACTTCGAAATTTTGAAAAATCAAAAATACCCTTCCAATCTTTTGAATATAGCGTCTGAACCGTTTCTCTCCGAAAAACCCGAATGAAATGATTCGAAAGAGGAGAGTTTCGCGCTTGTAAGTAGTCAAAAAAATCCTAATTACGTCTACTAGAAGATAAGATACAGCGGTTTAAATAGTTCGAAATTTAAAAAATTAAAATACCCATCCACTAGTTTGAATATAGCGTCTGAACCGTTTCTCTCCGAAAAACCCGAATGAAATGCGTCGAAAGAGGAGAGTTTCGCGCTTGAAATGAGCCAAAAAAATCCTAAATACGCCTACTAGAAGATAAGAAACAGCGGTTTAAAAACTTCGAAGTTTTAAAAAATCAAAAATATCCTTCCACTATTTTAATATAGCGTCTGAACCGTTTCTCTCCTATAAACCCGAATGAAATGAGTCGAAAGAGGAGAGTTTCGTGCTTGAAATAAGCCAAAAAAAATCCTAAACACGCCTACTACAAGATAAGATAAAGCGGTTTAATAACTTCGAAATTTTAAAAAAAAAAATACCCTTCCACTATTTTGAATATAGCGTCTGAACCGTTTCTCTCCGAAAAACCCGAATGAAATGAGTCGAAAGAGGAGAGTTTCGCGCTTGAAATGAGCCGAAAATATCCTAAATACGCCTACTAGAAGATAAGATACAGCGGTTTAAAAACTCCGAAATTTTAAAAAATCAAAAATACCCTTCACTATTTTGAATATAGCGTCTGAACCGTTTCTCTCCGAAAAACCAGAATGAAATTATTCGAAAGAGGAGAGTTTCGCGCTTGTAAGGAGCCAAAAAAATCCTAAATACGCCTACTAGAAGATAAGATACAGCGGTTTAAAAACTCCGAAATTTTAGAAAATCAGAAATACCCTTCCACTATTTTGAATGTAGCGTCTGAACCGTTTCTCTCTGAAAAACCCGAATGAAATTAGTCGAAAGAGGAGAGTTTCCCGCTTGAAATGAGCCAAAAAAATCCCAAATACGCCTACTAGAAGACAAGATAAAGCGGTTTAAAATCTCCGAAATTTTAAAAAATCAAAAATACCCTTCCACTATTTTGAATATAGCGTCTGAACCGTTTCTCTCCGAAAAACCCGAATGAAATCAGTCGAAAGAGTGGATGTTCTCGCTTGAAATGAGCCAAAAAAATCCTAAATACGCCTACTAGAAGATAAGATACAGCGGTTTAAATACTTTGAAATTTTAAAAAATCAAAAATAACCTTCCACTATTTTGAATATAGCGTCTGAACCATTTCTCTTTAAAAAACCGGAATGAAAGAAGTCGAAAGAGGAGAGTTTCGCGCTTGAAAGGAGCCAAAAAAATACTAAATTCGACTACTTGAAGATAAGATACAGCGGTTTTCATACTCCGAAATTTTAAAAAATCAAAAATAGCCTTCCATTATTTTGAATATAGCGTCTGAACCGTTTCTCTCCGAAAAACCCGAATGAAACGAGTCGAAAGAGGAGAGCTTCGCGCTTCAAATGAGCCAAAAAAATCCTAAACACGCCTACTAGAAGATAAGATAAAGCGGTTTAAAGACTTCGAAGTTTTAAAAAATCAAAAATATCCTTCCACTATTTTGAATATAGCGTCTGAACCGTTTCTCTCCGAAAAACCGGTATGAAACGAGTCGAAAGAGGAGAGTTTCGCGCTTGAAATGAGCCAAAAAATCCTAAATATGCCTACCAGAAGATAATATACAGATGTTTAAAAATTCCGAAATTTTAAAAAATCAAAAATAGCCTTCCACTATTTTGAATATAGCGTCTGAACCGTTTCTATCCGAAAAACCCGAATGAAATGATTCGAAAGAGGAGAGTTTGGCGCTTGAAACGAGCCAAAAAAATCCTAAATACGCCTACTAGAAGATAAGATAGAGCGGTTTAAATACTTTGAAATTTTAAAAAATCAAAAATACCCTTCCACTCTTTTGAATATAGCGTCTGAACCGTTTCTCTCTAAAAAACCGGAATGAAACAAGTCGAAAGAGGAGAGTTTCGCGCTTGAAATGAGCCAAAAAAATCCTAAATACGCCTACTAGAAGATAAGATACAGCGGTTTAAAAACTTCGACATTTTAAAAAATCAAAAATAGCCTTCCACTATTTTGAATAGAGCGTCTGAACCGTTTCTCTCCGAAAAACCCGAATGAAATGATTCGAAAGAGGAGTGTTTCGCGCTTGTAACTAGTCAAAAAAATCCTAAATACGCCTACTAGAAGAAAGGATACAGTGGTTTAAAAACTTCGAAATTTTAAAAAATTAAAATACCCATCCACTAGTTTGAATATAGCGTCTGAACCGTTTCTCTCCGAAAAACCCGAATGAAATGCGTCGAAAGAGGAGAGTTTCGCGCTTGAAATGAGCGAAAAATATCCTAAATACGCCTACTAGAAGATAAGATACAGCGGTTTAAATACTTCGAAATTTTAAAAAATCAAAAATACCCTTCAACTAATTTAATATCGCGTCTGAACCGTTTCTCTCCGAAAAACCCGAATGAAATGAGACGAAAGAGGAGAGTTTCGCGCTTGAAATGAGCTCAAAAAATCCTAAATATGCCTACCAGAAGATAAGATACAGAGGATTAAAAATTCCGAAATTTTAAAAAATCAAAAATACCCTTCCTCTATTTTGAATATAGCGTCTGAACCGTTTCTCTCTGAAAAACCCGAATGAAATGTTTTGAAAGAGGAGAGTTTCGCGCTTGAAATGAGCCAAAAAAATCCTAAATACGCCTACTAGAAGATAAGATACAGCGGTTTAAAAACTTCGACATTTTAAAAAATCAAAAATAGCCTTCCACTATTTTGAATAGAGCGTCTGAACCGTTTCTCTCCGAAAAACCCGAATGAAATGATTCGAAAGAGGAGAGTTTCGCGCTTGTAAGGAGCCAAAAGATCCTAAATACGCCTACTACAAGATAAGATACAGCGGTTTAAAAACTCCGAAATTTTAGAAAATCAAAAATACCCTTCCTCTATTCTAAATATAGCGTCTGAACCGTTTCTCTCCGAAAAACCCGAATGAAATCAGTCGAAAGAGGAGAGTTTCGCGCTTGAAATAAGCGAAAAAATCCTAAACACGTCTACTAGAAGATAAGATACAGCGGTTTAAAAACTTCGAAATTTTAAAAAATTAAAATACCCCTCCACTAATTTGAATATAGCGTCATAACCGTTTCTCTCCGAAAAACCCGAATGAAATGATTTGAAAGTGGAGTGTTTCGCGCTTGAAATGAGCCCAAAAAATCCTAAACACGCCTACTAGAAGATAAGATAAAGCGGTTTAAAAATTCCGAAATTTTAAAAAATAAAAAATACACTTCCACTATTTTGAATATAGCATCTTAACCGTTTCTTTCCGAAAAACCCGAATGAAATGATTCGAAAGAGGAGTGTTTTGTGCTTGTAAGGTGCCAAAAAAATCCTAAATACGACTACTAGAGGATAAGATACAGCGTTTTAAAAACTCCGAAATTGTAGAAAATCAAAAATACCCTACCACTACTTTGAATATAGCGTCTGAACCGTTTCTTTCCGAAAAACCAGAAAAAATCAGTCGGAAGAGGAGAGTTTCGCGCTTGAAATATGCCATTAAAATCCTAAACACGCCTACTAGAAGATAAGTTACAGCGGTTTAAAAATTACAAAATTTTAAGAAATCAAAAATACTCTTCCACTATTTTGAATATAGCGTCTGAACCGTTTCTCTCCGAAAAACCCGAATGAAATGATTCGAAAGAGGAGTGTTTCGCGCTTGTAAGGTGTCAAAATAATCCTAAATACGCCTACTAGAAGAAAAGATACAGCGGTTTAAATACTTCGAAATTTTAAAAAATTAAAATACCCATCCACTAGTTTGAATATAACGTCTGAACCGTTTCTCTCCGTAAAACACGAATGAAATGAGTCGAAAGAGAAGAGTTTCGTGCTTGAAATAAGCCAAAAAAATCCTAAACACGCCTACTAGAAGATAAGATAAAGCGGTTTAAATACTTCGAAATTTTAAAAAATCAAAAATACCCTTCCACTAATTTGAATATAGCGTCTTAACCGTTTCTCTCCGAAATACTCATATGAAATGATTTGAATGTGGAGTGTTTCGCGCTTGAAATGAGCCCAAAAAATCCTAAATACGCCTACTAGAAGTTAATATACAGCGGTTTAAATATTCCGAAATTTTAAAAAATCAAAAATACCCTTCCACTATTTTAAATATATAACGTCTGAACCGTTTCTCTCCAAAAAACCGGAATGAAATCAGTCGAAAGAGGAGAGTTTCGCGTTTGTAAGGAGCCAAAAAAATCCTAAATACGCCTACTAGAAGATAAGATACAGCGGTTTAAAAACTACGAAATTTTAAAAAATCTAAAATACCCTTCCACTATTTTGAATATAGCGTCTGAACCGTTTCTCTCCGAAAAACCCGAATAAAGGATTCGAAAGAGGAGAGTTTCGCGCTTGTAAGGAGCTAAAAAAATCCTAAATACGCCTATTAGAAGATAAGATACAGCGGTTTAAAGACATCGAAATTTTGAAAAATCAAAAATACCCTACCAATCTTTTGAATATAGCGTCTGAACCGTTTCTCTCCGAAAAACCGGAATGAAATGATTCGAAAGAGGAGAGATTCGCGCATGTAAGGAGCCAAAAAAATCCTAAATACGCCTACTAGAGATAAGATACAGCGGTTTAAAGACATCGAAATTTTAAAAAATCAAAAATACCCTTCCAGTATTTTGAATATAGCGTCTGAACCGTTTCTCTCCGAAAAACCCGAATGAATGAGTTGAAAGAGGAGAGTTTCGCGCTTGAAATGAGCCAAAAAAATCCTAAATGCGCCTACTAGAAGATAAGATACAGCGGTTTAGATATTCCGAAATTTTAAAAAATCAAAATTACTCTTCCACTATTTTGAAGATAGCGTCTGAACCGTTTCTCTCCGAAAAACCCGAATGAAAGGAGTCGAAAGAGGAGAGTTTCGCGCTTGAAATGAGCCAAAAAATCCTAAATACGCCTACTAGAGGACAAGATACAGCGGTTTAAATATTCCGAAATTTTAAAAAATCAAAAATAGCCATCCACTATTTTGAATATAGCGTCTGAACCGTTTCTCTCCGAAAAACCAGAATGAAACGAGTCGAAAGAGGAGAGTTTCGCGCTTGAAACGAGCCAAAAAAATCCTAAATACGCCTACTAGAAGATAAGATACAGCGGTTTAAAGACATCGAAATTTTAAAAAATCAAAAATACCCTCCACTCTTTTGAATATAGCGTCTGAACAGTTTCTCTCCGAAAAACCCGAATGAAATGAGTCGAAAAAGGAGAGTTTCACGTTTGAAGGGAGCCAAAAAAATCCTAAATACGCCTACTAGAAGACAAGATACAGCGGTTTAAAAATTCCGAAATTTTAAAAAATCAAAAATAGCCTTCCACTATTTTGAAGATAGCGTCTGAACCGTTTCTCTCCGAAAAACCGGAATGAAACGAGTCGAAAGAGGAGAGTTTCGCGCTTGAAATGAGCCAAAAAAATCCTAAATACGCTTACTAGAAGATAAGATACAGCGGTTTAAAAATTCCAAAATTTTAAAAAATCAAAAATGCCCTCCAATCTTTTGAATATAGCGTCTGAACCGTTTCTCTCCGAAAAACCCGAATGAAATGAGTCGAAAGAAGAGAGTTTCGCGCTTGAAATTAGCAAAAAAATCCTAAATACGCCTACTAGAAGACAAGATACAGAGGTTTAAAAATTCCGAAATTTTAAAAAATCAAAAATAGCCTTCCACTATTTTGAATATAGCGTCTGAACCGTTTCTCTCCGGAAATCCCGAAAGAAATGATTCGAAAGAGGAGAGATTCGCCCTTGTAAGGAGCCAAAAAAATCCTAAATACGCCTACTAGAAGATAAGATACAGTGGTTTAAATACTTCGAAATTTTGAAAAATCAAAAGTACCCTACCAATCTTTTGAATATAGCGTCTGAACCGTTTCTCTCCGAAAAACCCGAATGAAAGGATTCGAAAGAGGAGAGTTTCGCGCTTGTTAGGAGCCAAAAAAATCCTAAATACGCCTACTAGAAGACAATATACAGCGGTTTAAAGACATCGAAATTTTAAAAAATCAAAAATACCCTTCCAGTATTTTGAATATAGCGTCTGAACCGTTTCTCTCCGAAAAACCCGAATGAATGAGTTGAAAGAGGAGAGTTTCGCGCTTGAAATGAGCCAAAAAAATCCTAAATGCGCCTACTAGAAGATAAGATACAGCGGTTTAAAAACTTCGAAATTTTAAAAAATCAAAAATACCCTTCCACTATTTTGAATATAGCGTCTGAACCGTTTCTCTCCGAAAAACCCGAATGAAATGAGTCGAAAGAGGAGAGTTTCGCGCTTGAAATGAGCCAAAAAATACTAAATACGCCTACTAGAAGACAAGATACAGAGGTTTAAATATTCCGAAATTTTAAAAAATCAAAAATACCCTTCCACTATTTTGAATATAGCGTCTGAACCGTTTCTCTCCGAAAAACCAGAATGAAACGTGTCGAAAGAGGAGAGTTTCGCGCTTGAAACGAGCCAAAAGAATCCTAAATACGCCTACTAGAAGATAAGATACAGCGGTTTAAAGACATCGAAATTTTAAAAAATCAAAAATACCCTCCACTCTTTTGAATATAGCGTCTGAACAGTTTCTCTCCGAAAAACCCGAATGAAATGAGTCGAAAAAGGAGAGTTTCACGTTTGAAGGGAGCCAAAAAAATCCTAAATACGCCTATTAGAAGACAAGATACAGAGGTTTAAAAATTCCGAAATTTTAGAAAATCAAAAATAGCCTTCCACTATTTTGAAGATAGCGTCTGAACCGTTTCTCTCCGAAAAAAAGGAATGAAACGAGTCGAAAGAGGAGAGTTTCGCGCTTGAAATGAGCCAAAAAAATCCTAAATACGCTTACTAGAAGATAAGATACAGCGGTTTAAATATTCCGAAATTTTAAAAAATCAAAAATACCCTTCCACTGTTTTGAATATAGCGTCTGAACCGTTTCTCTCCGAAAAACCCGAATGAAATGAGTCGAAAGAGGAGAGTTTCGCGCTTGTATGGAGCCAAAAAAATTCTAAATACGCCTACTAGAAGATAAGATACAGCGGTTTAAAAACTTCGAAATTTTAAAAAATCAGAAATACCCTTCCACTATTTTGAATATTGCGTCTGAACCGTTTCTCTACGAAAAACCCGAATGAAATGAGTCGAAAGAGGAGAGTTTCGCGCTTGAAATTAGCCAAAAAAATCCTAAATACGCCTACTAGAAGACAAGATACAGAGGTTTAAAAATTCCGAAATTTTAAAAAATCAAAAATACCCTTCCACTATTTTGAATATAGCGTCTGATCCGTTTCTCTCCGGAAATCCCGAAAGAAATGATTCGAAAGAGGAGAGATTCGCGCTTGTAAGGAGCCAAAAAAATCCTAAATACGCCTACTAGAAGATAAGATACAGCGGTTTAAATACTTCGAAATTTTGAAAAATCAAAAGTACCCTACCAATCTTTTGAATATAGCGTCTGAACCGTTTCTCTCCGAAAAACCCGAATGAAAGGAGTCGAAAGAGGAGAGTTTCGCGCTTGTAAGGAGCCAAAAAAATCCTAAATACGCCTACTAGAAGATAAGATACAGCGGTTTAAAAATTTCGAAATTTTAAAAAATCAAAAATACCCTTCCACTATTTTGAATATAGCTTCTGAACCGTTTCTCTCCGAAAAACCCGAATGAAAGGATTCGAAAGAGGAGAGTTTCGCGCTTGTAAGGAGCCAAAAAAAATCCTAAATACGCCTACTAGAAGATAAGATACAGCGGTTTAAATACTTCGAATTTTTAAAAAATCAAAAATACCCTTCCACTATTTTGAATATAGCGACTGAACCGTTTCTCTCCGAAAAACCCGAATGAAATGAGTCGAAAGAAGAGAGTTTCGCGCTTGAAATTAGCCAAAAAAATCCTAAATACGCCTACTAGAAGATAAGATAAAGCGGTTTAAATACTTCGAAATTTTAAAAAATCAAAAATACCCTTCCACTAATTTGAATATAGCGTCTTAACCGTTTCTCTCCGAAATACTCATATGAAATGATTTGAATGTGGAGTGTTTCGCGCTTGAAATGAGCCCAAAAAATCCTAAATACGCCTACTAGAAGTTAATATACAGCGGTTTAAATATTCCGAAATTTTAAAAAATCAAAAATACCCTTCCACTATTTTAAATATATAACGTCTGAACCGTTTCTCTCCAAAAAACCGGAATGAAATCAGTCGAAAGAGGAGAGTTCCGCGCTTGAAATGAGCCAAAAAAATCCTAAATGCGCCTAATAGAAGATAAGATACAGCGGTTTAAAAACTTCGTAATTTTAAAAAATCAAAAATACCCTTCCACTATTTTGAATATAGCGTCTGAACCGTTTCTCTCCGAAAAACCCGAATGAAATGAGTCGAAAGAGGAGAGTTTCCCGCTTGAAATGAGCCAAAAAATCCTAAATACGCCTACTAGAAGACAAGATACAGAGGTTTAAATATTCCGAAATTTTAAAAAATCAAAAATACCCTTCCACTATTTTGAATATAGCGTCTGAACCGTTTCTCTCCGAAAAACCAGAATGAAACGAGTCGAAAGAGGAGAGTTTCGCGCTTGAAACGAGCCAAAAGAATCCTAAATACGCCTACTAGAAGATAAGATACAGCGGTTTAAAGACATCGAAATTTTAAAAAATCAAAAATACCCTCCAATCTTTTGAATATAGCGTCTGAACAGTTTCTCTCCGAAAAACCCGAATGAAATGAGTCGAAAAAGGAGAGTTTCGCGTATGAAGGGAGCCAAAAAAATCCTAAATACGCCTATTAGAAGACAAGATACAGCGGTTTAAAAATTCCGAAATTTTAGAAAATCAAAAATAGCCTTCCACTATTTTGAAGATAGCGTCTGAACCGTTTCTCTCCGAAAAACCGGAATGAAACGAGTCGAAAGAGGAGAGTTTCGCGCTTGAAATGAGCCCAAAAAATCCTAAATACGCCTACTAGAAGATAAGATACAGAGGTTTAAATATTCCCAAATTTTAAAAAATCAAAAATACCCTTCCACTGTTTTGAATATAGCGTCTGAACCGTTTCTCTCCGAAAAACCCGAATGAAATGAGTCGAAAGAGGAGAGTTTCGCGCTTGTATGGAGCCAAAAAAATTCTAAATACGACTACTAGAAGATAAGATACAGCGGTTTAAAAACATCGAAATTTTAAAAAATCAGAAATACCCTTCCACTATTTTGAATATTGCGTCTGAACCGTTTCTCTACGAAAAACCCGAATGAAATGAGTCGAAAGAAGAGAGTTTCGCGCTTGAAATTAGCCAAAAAAATCCTAAATACGCCTACTAGAAGACAAGATACAGAGGTTTAAAAATTCCGAAATTTTAAAAAATCAAAAATAGCCTTCCACTATTTTGAATATAGCGTCTGAACCGTTTCTCTCCGGAAATCCCGAATGAAATGATTCGAAAGAGGAGAGATTCGCCCTTGTAAGGAGCCAAAAAAATCCTAAATACGCCTACTAGAAGATAAGATACAGTGGTTTAAATACTTCGAAATTTTGAAAAATCAAAAGTACCCTACCACTCTTTTGAATATAGCGTCTGAACCGTTTCTCTCCGAAAAACCCGAATGAAAGGATTCGAAAGAGGAGAGTTTCGCGCTTGTTAGGAGCCAAAAAAATCCTAAATACGCCTACTAGAAGACAATATACAGCGGTTTAAAGACTTCGAAATTTTAAAAAATCAAAAATACCCTTCCACTATTTTGAATATAGCGTCTGAACCGTTTCTCTCCGGAAATCCCGAAAGAAATGATTCGAAAGAGGAGAGATTCGCCCTTGTAAGGAGCCAAAAAAATCCTAAATACGCCTACTAGAAGATAAGATACAGTGGTTTAAATACTTCGAAATTTTGAAAAATCAAAAGTACCCTACCAATCTTTTGAATATAGCGTCTGAACCGTTTCTCTCCGAAAAACCCGAATGAAAGGATTCGAAAGAGGATAGTTTCGCGCTTGTTAGGAGCCAAAAAAATCCTAAATACGCCTACTAGAAGACAATATACAGCGGTTTAAAGACATCGAAATTTTAAAAAATCAAAAATACCCTTCCAGTATTTTGAATATTGCGTCTGAACCGTTTCTCTCCGAAAAACCCGAATGAATGAGTTGAAAGAGGAGAGTTCCGCGCTTGAAATGAGCCAAAAAAATCCTAAATGCGCCTAATAGAAGATAAGATACAGCGGTTTAAAAACTTCGTAATTTTAAAAAATCAAAAATACCCTTCCACTATTTTGAATATATCATCTGAACCGTTTCTCTCCGAAAAACCCGAATGAAATGAGTCGAAAGAGGAGAGATTCCCGCTTGAAATGAGCCAAAAAATACTAAATACGCCTACTAGAAGACAAGATACAGAGGTTTAAATATTCCGAAATTTTAAAAAATCAAAAATAGCCTTCCACTATTTTGAATATAGCGTCTGAACCGTTTCTCTCCGAAAAACCAGAATGAAACGAGTCGAAAGAGGAGAGTTTCGCGCTTGAAACGAGCCAAAAGAATCCTAAATACGCCTACTAGAAGATAAGATACAGCGGTTTAAAGACATCGAAATTTTAAAAAATCAAAAATACCCTCCAATCTTTTGAATATAGCGTCTGAACAGTTTCTCTCCGAAAAACCCGAATGAAATGAGTCGAAAAAGGAGAGTTTCACGTATGAAGGGAGCCAAAAAAATCCTAAATACGCCTATTAGAAGACAAGATACAGAGGTTTAAAAATTCCGAAATTTTAGAAAATCAAAAATAGCCTTCCACTATTTTGAAGATAGCGTCTGAACCGTTTCTCTCCGAAAAACCGGAATGAAACGAGTCGAAAGAGGAGAGTTTCGCGCTTGAAATGAGCCCAAAAAATCCTAAATACGCTTACTAGAAGATAAGATACAGAGGTTTAAATATTCCGAAATTTTAAAAAATCAAAAATACCCTTCCACTGTTTTGAATATAGCGTCTGAACCGTTTCTCTCCGAAAAACCCGAATGAAATGAGTCGAAAGAGGAGAGTTTCGCGCTTGTATGGAGCCAAAAAAATTCTAAATACAACTACTAGAAGATAAGATACAGCGGTTTAAAAACATCGAAATTTTAAAAAATCAGAAATACCCTTCCACTATTTTGAATATTGCGTCTGAACCGTTTCTCTACGAAAAACCCGAATGAAATGAGTCGAAAGAAGAGAGTTTCGCGCTTGAAATTAGCCAAAAAAATCCTAAATACGCCTACTAGAAGACAAGATACAGAGGTTTAAAAATTCCGAAATTTTAAAAAATCAAAAATAGCCTTCCACTATTTTGAATATAGCGTCTGAACCGTTTCTCTCCGGAAATCCCGAAAGAAATGATTCGAAAGAGGAGAGATTCGCCCTTGTAAGGAGCCAAAAAAATCCTAAATACGCCTACTAGAAGATAAGATACAGTGGTTTAAATACTTCGAAATTTTGAAAAATCAAAAGTACCCTACCAATCTTTTGAATATAGCGTCTGAACCGTTTCTCTCCGAAAAACCCGAATGAAAGGATTCGAAAGAGGATAGTTTCGCGCTTGTTAGGAGCCAAAAAAATCCTAAATACGCCTACTAGAAGACAATATACAGCGGTTTAAAGACATCGAAATTTTAAAAAATCAAAAATACCCTTCCAGTATTTTGAATATTGCGTCTGAACCGTTTCTCTCCGAAAAACCCGAATGAATGAGTTGAAAGAGGAGAGTTCCGCGCTTGAAATGAGCCAAAAAAATCCTAAATGCGCCTAATAGAAGATAAGATACAGCGGTTTAAAAACTTCGTAATTTTAAAAAATCAAAAATACCCTTCCACTATTTTGAATATATCATCTGAACCGTTTCTCTCCGAAAAACCCGAATGAAATGAGTCGAAAGAGGAGAGATTCCCGCTTGAAATGAGCCAAAAAATACTAAATACGCCTACTAGAAGACAAGATACAGAGGTTTAAATATTCCGAAATTTTAAAAAATCAAAAATAGCCTTCCACTATTTTGAATATAGCGTCTGAACCGTTTCTCTCCGAAAAACCAGAATGAAACGAGTCGAAAGAGGAGAGTTTCGCGCTTGAAACGAGCCAAAAGAATCCTAAATACGCCTACTAGAAGATAAGATACAGCGGTTTAAAGACATCGAAATTTTAAAAAATCAAAAATACCCTCCAATCTTTTGAATATAGCGTCTGAACAGTTTCTCTCCGAAAAACCCGAATGAAATGAGTCGAAAAAGGAGAGTTTCACGTATGAAGGGAGCCAAAAAAATCCTAAATACGCCTATTAGAAGACAAGATACAGAGGTTTAAAAATTCCGAAATTTTAGAAAATCAAAAATAGCCTTCCACTATTTTGAAGATAGCGTCTGAACCGTTTCTCTCCGAAAAACCGGAATGAAACGAGTCGAAAGAGGAGAGTTTCGCGCTTGAAATGAGCCCAAAAAATCCTAAATACGCTTACTAGAAGATAAGATACAGAGGTTTAAATATTCCGAAATTTTAAAAAATCAAAAATACCCTTCCACTGTTTTGAATATAGCGTCTGAACCGTTTCTCTCCGAAAAACCCGAATGAAATGAGTCGAAAGAGGAGAGTTTCCCGCTTGTATGGAGCCAAAAAAATTCTAAATACAACTACTAGAAGATAAGATACAGCGGTTTAAAAACATCGAAATTTTAAAAAATCAGAAATACCCTTCCACTATTTTGAATATTGCGTCTGAACCGTTTCTCTACGAAAAACCCGAATGAAATGAGTCGAAAGAAGAGAGTTTCGCGCTTGAAATTAGCCAAAAAAATCCTAAATACGCCTACTAGAAGACAAGATACAGAGGTTTAAAAATTCCGAAATTTTAAAAAATCAAAAATAGCCTTCCACTATTTTGAATATAGCGTCAGAACCGTTTCTCTCCGGAAATCCCGAAAGAAATGATTCGAAAGAGGAGAGATTCGCCCTTGTAAGGAGCCAAAAAAATCCTAAATATGCCTACTAGAAGATAAGATACAGCGGTTTAAATACTTCGAAATTTTGAAAAATCAAAAGTACCCTACCAATCTTTTGAATATAGCGTCTGAACCGTTTCTCTCCGAAAAACCCGAATGAAAGGATTCGAAAGAGGAGAGTTTCGCGCTTGTTAGGAGCCAAAAAAATCCTAAATACGCCTACTAGAAGATAATATACAGAGGTTTAAAAATTCCGAAATTTTAAAAAATCAAAAATACCCTTCCACTATTTTGAATATAGCGTCTGAACCGTTTCTCTCCGAAAAACCCGAATGAAAGGATTCGAAAGAGGAGAGTTTCGCGCTTGTTAGGAGCCAAAAAAAATCCTAAATACGCCTACTAGAAAATAAGATACAGCGGTTTAAATACTTGGAATTTTTAAAAAATCAGAAATACCCTTCCCCTATTTTGAATATTGCGTCTGAACCGTTTCTCTTCGAAAAACCCGAATGAAATGAGTCGAAAGAAGAGAGTTTCGCGCTTGAAATTAGCCAAAAAAATCCTAAATACGCCTACTAGAAGACAAGATACAGAGGTTTAAAAATTCCGAAATTTTAAAAAATCAAAAATAGCCTTCCACTATTTTGAATATAGCGTCTGAACCGTTTCTCTCCGGAAATCCCGAAAGAAATGATTCGAAAGAGGAGAGATTCGCCCTTGTAAGGAGCCAAAAAAATCCTAAATACGCCTACTAGAAGATAAGATACAGTGGTTTAAATACTTCGAAATTTTGAAAAATCAAAAGTACCCTACCAATCTTTTGAATATAGCGTCTGAACCGTTTCTCTCCGAAAAACCCGAATGAATGGATTCGAAAGAGGATAGTTTCGCGCTTGTTAGGAGCCAAAAAAATCCTAAATACGCCTACTAGAAGACAATATACAGCGGTTTAAAGACATCGAAATTTTAAAAAATCAAAAATACCCTTCCAGTATTTTGAATATTGCGTCTGAACCGTTTCTCTCCGAAAAACCCGAATGAATGAGTTGAAAGAGGAGAGTTCCGCGCTTGAAATGAGCCAAAAAAATCCTAAATGCGCCTAATAGAAGATAAGATACAGCGGTTTAAAAACTTCGTAATTTTAAAAAATCAAAAATACCCTTCCACTATTTTGAATATATCATCTGAACCGTTTCTCTCCGAAAAACCCGAATGAAATGAGTCGAAAGAGGAGAGATTCCCGCTTGAAATGAGCCAAAAAATACTAAATACGCCTACTAGAAGACAAGATACAGAGGTTTAAATATTCCGAAATTTTAAAAAATCAAAAATAGCCTTCCACTATTTTGAATATAGCGTCTGAACCGTTTCTCTCCGAAAAACCAGAATGAAACGAGTCGAAAGAGGAGAGTTTCGCGCTTGAAACGAGCCAAAAGAATCCTAAATACGCCTACTAGAAGATAAGATACAGCGGTTTAAAGACATCGAAATTTTAAAAAATCAAAAATACCCTCCAATCTTTTGAATATAGCGTCTGAACAGTTTCTCTCCGAAAAACCCGAATGAAATGAGTCGAAAAAGGAGAGTTTCACGTATGAAGGGAGCCAAAAAAATCCTAAATACGCCTATTAGAAGACAAGATACAAAGGTTTAAAAATTCCGAAATTTTAGAAAATCAAAAATAGCCTTCCACTATTTTGAAGATAGCGTCTGAACCGTTTCTCTCCGAAAAACCGGAATGAAACGAGTCGAAAGAGGAGAGTTTCGCGCTTGAAATGAGCCCAAAAAATCCTAAATACGCTTACTAGAAGATAAGATACAGAGGTTTAAATATTCCGAAATTTTAAAAAATCAAAAATACCCTTCCACTGTTTTGAATATAGCGTCTGAACCGTTTCTCTCCGAAAAACCCGAATGAAATGAGTCGAAAGAGGAGAGTTTCCCGCTTGTATGGAGCCAAAAAAATTCTAAATACAACTACTAGAAGATAAGATACAGCGGTTTAAAAACATCGAAATTTTAAAAAATCAGAAATACCCTTCCACTATTTTGAATATTGCGTCTGAACCGTTTCTCTACGAAAAACCCGAATGAAATGAGTCGAAAGAAGAGAGTTTCGCGCTTGAAATTAGCCAAAAAAATCCTAAATACGCCTACTAGAAGACAAGATACAGAGGTTTAAAAATTCCGAAATTTTAAAAAATCAAAAATAGCCTTCCACTATTTTGAATATAGCGTCAGAACCGTTTCTCTCCGGAAATCCCGAAAGAAATGATTCGAAAGAGGAGAGATTCGCCCTTGTAAGGAGCCAAAAAAATCCTAAATATGCCTACTAGAAGATAAGATACAGCGGTTTAAATACTTCGAAATTTTGAAAAATCAAAAGTACCCTACCAATCTTTTGAATATAGCGTCTGAACCGTTTCTCTCCGAAAAACCCGAATGAAAGGATTCGAAAGAGGAGAGTTTCGCGCTTGTTAGGAGCCAAAAAAATCCTAAATACGCCTACTAGAAGATAATATACAGAGGTTTAAAAATTCCGAAATTTTAAAAAATCAAAAATACCCTTCCACTATTTTGAATATAGCGTCTGAATCGTTTCTCTCCGAAAAACCCGAATGAAAGGATTCGAAAGAGGAGAGTTTCGCGCTTGTTAGGAGCCAAAAAAAATCCTAAATACGCCTACTAGAAGATAAGATACAGCGGTTTAAATACTTGGAATTTTTAAAAAATCAGAAATACCCTTCCCCTATTTTGAATATTGCGTCTGAACCGTTTCTCTTCGAAAAACCCGAATGAAATGAGTCGAAAGAAGAGAGTTTCGCGCTTGAAATTAGCCAAAAAAATCCTAAATACGCCTACTAGAAGACAAGATACAGAGGTTTAAAAATTCCGAAATTTTAAAAAATCAAAAATAGCCTTCCACTATTTTGAATATAGCGTCTGAACCGTTTCTCTCCGGAAATCCCGAAAGAAATGATTCGAAAGAGGAGAGATTCGCCCTTGTAAGGAGCCAAAAAAATCCTAAATACGCCTACTAGAAGATAAGATACAGTGGTTTAAATACTTCGAAATTTTGAAAAATCAAAAGTACCCTACCAATCTTTTGAATATAGCGTCTGAACCGTTTCTCTCCGAAAAACCCGAATGAAAGGATTCGAAAGAGGATAGTTTCGCGCTTGTTAGGAGCCAAAAAAATCCTAAATACGCCTACTAGAAGACAATATACAGCGGTTTAAAGACATCGAAATTTTAAAAAATCAAAAATACCCTTCCAGTATTTTGAATATTGCGTCTGAACCGTTTCTCTCCGAAAAACCCGAATGAATGAGTTGAAAGAGGAGAGTTCCGCGCTTGAAATGAGCCAAAAAAATCCTAAATGCGCCTAATAGAAGATAAGATACAGCGGTTTAAAAACTTCGTAATTTTAAAAAATCAAAAATACCCTTCCACTATTTTGAATATATCGTCTGAACCGTTTCTCTCCGAAAAACCCGAATGAAATGAGTCGAAAGAGGAGAGATTCGCGCTTGAAATGAGCCAAAAAATACTAAATACGCCTACTAGAAGACAAGATACAGAGGTTTAAATATTCCGAAATTTTAAAAAATCAAAAATAGCCTTCCACTATTTTGAATATAGCGTCTGAACCGTTTCTCTCCGAAAAACCAGAATGAAACGAGTCGAAAGAGGAGAGTTTCGCGCTTGAAACGAGCCAAAAGAATCCTAAATACGCCTACTAGAAGATAAGATACAGCGGTTTAAAGACATCGAAATTTTAAAAAATCAAAAATACACTCCAATCTTTTGAATATAGCGTCTGAACAGTTTCTCTCCGAAAAACCCGAATGAAATGAGTCGAAAAAGGAGAGTTTCACGTATGAAGGGAGCCAAAAAAATCCTAAATACGCCTATTAGAAGACAAGATACAGAGGTTTAAAAATTCCGAAATTTTAGAAAATCAAAAATAGCCTTCCACTATTTTGAAGATAGCGTCTGAACCGTTTCTCTCCGAAAAACCGGAATGAAACGAGTCGAAAGAGGAGAGTTTCGCGCTTGAAATGAGCCCAAAAAATCCTAAATACGCTTACTAGAAGATAAGATACAGAGGTTTAAATATTCCGAAATTTTAAAAAATCAAAAATACCCTTCCACTGTTTTGAATATAGCGTCTGAACCGTTTCTCTCCGAAAAACCCGAATGAAAGGATTCGAAAGAGGAGAGTTTCGCGCTTGTTAGGAGCCAAAAAAATCCTAAATACGCCTACTAGAAGATAAGATACAGAGGTTTAAAAATTCCGAAATTTTAAAAAATCAAAAATACCCTTCCACTATTTTGAATATAGCGTCTGAACCGTTTCTCTCCGAAAAACCCGAATGAAATGAGTCGAAAGAGGAGAGTTTCGCGCTTGAAATTAGCCAAAAAAATCCTAAATACGCCTACTAGAAGACAAGATACAGAGGTTTAAAAATTCCGAAATTTTAAAAAATCAAAAATAGCCTTCCACTATTTTGAATATAGCGTCTGAACCGTTTCTCTCCGGAAAACCCGAATGAAATGATTCGAAAGAGGAGAGATTCGCCCTTGTAAGGAGCCAAAAAAATCCTAAATAAGCCTACTAGAAGATAAGATACAGCGGTTTAAATACTTCGAAATTTTGAAAAATCAAAAGTACCCTACCAATCTTTTGAATATAGCGTCTGAACCGTTTCTCTCCGAAAAACCCGAATGAAATGAGTCGAAAAAGGAGAGTTTCGCGTATGAAGGGAGCCAAAAAAATCCTAAATACGCCTACTAGAAGATAAGATACAGCGGTTTAAATACTTGGAATTTTTAAAAAATCAGAAATACTCTTCCCCTATTTTGAATATTGCGTCTGAACCGTTTCTCTCCGAAAAACCCGAATGAAATGATTCGAAAGAGGAGAGTTCCGCGCATGAAATGAGCCAAAAAAATCCTAAATACACCTACTAGAAAATCAGATACAGCGGTTTAAAAATTCCGAAATTTTAAAAAATCAAAAATACCCTTCCACTATTTTGAAGCTAGCGTCTGAACCGATTTTCTCCGAAAAACCGGATTGAAACTAGTCGAAAGAGGAGAGTTTCGCGCTTGAAAGGAGCCAAAAAAATCCTAAATTCGCCTACTAGAAGATACGATACAGCGGTTTAAATACTTCGAAATTTTGAAAAATCAAAAATACCCTTCCACTATTTTGAATATAGCGTCTGAACCGTTTCTCTCCGAAAAACCGGAATGAAACGAGTCGAAAGAGGAGAGTTTCGCGCTTGAAAGGAGCCAAAAAAATTCTAAATACGCCTACTAGAAGATAAGATACAGCGGTTTAAATACTTGGAATTTTTAAAAAATCAGAAATACCCTTCCCCTATTATGAATATTGCGTCTGAACCGTTTCTCTCCGAAAAACCCGAATGAAATGAGTCGAAAGAGGAGAGTTCCGCGCATGAAATGAGCCAAAAAAATCCTAAATACAACTACTAGAAAATCAGATACAGCGGTTTAAAAATTCCGAAATTTTAAAAAATCAAAAATACCCTTCCACTATTTTGAAGCTAGCGTCTGAAACGATTCTCTCCGAAAAACCGGATTGAAACTAGTCGAAAGAGGAGAGTTTCGCGCTTGAAAGGAGCCAAAAAAATCCTAAATGCGCCTACTAGAAGATACGATACAGCGGTTTAAATACTTCGAAATTTTGAAAAATCAAAAATACCCTTCCACTATTTTGAATATAGCGTCTGAACCGTTTCTCTCCGAAAAACCGGAATGAAACGAGTCGAAAGAGGAGAGTTTCGCGCTTGAAAGGAGCCAAAAAAATCCTAAATAGGCTTACTAGAAGATAAGATACAGCGGTTTAAATACTTCGAAATTTTGAAAAATCAAAAGTACCCTACCAATCTTTTGAATATAGCGTCTGAACCGTTTCTCTCCGAAAAACCCGAATGAAATGAGTCGAAAGAGGAGAGTTTCGCGCTTGAAATTAGCCAAAAAAATCCTAAATACGCCTACTAGAAGACAAGATACAGAGGTTTAAAAATTCCGAAATTTTAAAAAATCAAAAATAGCCTTTCATTAATTTGAATATAGCGTCTGAACCGTTTCTCTCCGGAAAACCCGAATGAAATGATTCGAAAGAGGAGAGATTCGCCCTTGTAAGGAGCCAAAAAAATCCTAAATACGCCTACTAGAAGATAAGATACAGCGGTTTAAATACTTGGAATTTTTAAAAAATCAGAAATACCCTTCCCCTATTTTGAATATTGCGTCTGAACCGTTTCTCTCCGAAAAACCCGAATGAAATGAGTCAAAAGAGTAGAGTTCCGCGCATGAAATGAGCCAAAAAAATCCTAAATACAAGTACTAGAAAATCAGATACAGCGGTTTAAAAATTCCGAAATTTTAAAAAATCAAAAATACCCTTCCACTATTTTGAAGCTAGCGTCTGAACCGATTCTCTCCGAAAAACCGGATTGAAACTAGTCGAAAGAGGAGAGTTTCGCGCTTGAAAGGAGCCAAAAAAATCCTAAATTCGCCTACTAGAAGATACGATACAGCGGTTTAAATACTTCGAAATTTTGAAAAATCAAAAATACCCTTCCACTATTTTGAATATAGCGTCTGAACCGTTTCTCTCCGAATAACCGGAATGAAACGAGTCGAAAGAGGAGAGTTTCGCGCTTGAAAGGAGCCAAAAAAATCCTAAATACGCCTACTAGAAGATAAGATACAGCGGTTTAAATACTTCGAAATTTTGAAAAATCAAATGTACCCTCCAATCTTTTGAATATAGCGTCTGAACAGTTTCTCTCCGAGAAACCCGAATGAAATGAGTCGAAAAAGGAGAGTTTCGCGTATGAAGGGAGCCAAAAAAATCCTAAATACGCCAACTAGAAGATAAGATACAGCTTTTTAAAAATTCCGAAATTTTAAAAAATCAAAAATACCCTTCCACTAATTTGAATATAGCGTCTGAACCGTTTCTCTCCGAAAAACCCCAATGAAATGAGTCGAAAGAGGAGAGTTTAGCGCTTGAAATGTGCCAAAAAAATCCTAAATACGCCTACTAGAAGATAAGATACAGCGGTTTAAAAATTCCAAAATTTTAAAAAAACAAAAATGCCCTCCAATCTTTTGAATATAGCGTCTGAACCGTTTCTCTCCTGAAAAACCGAATGAAATGGTTCGAAAGAGGAGAGATTCGCCCTTGTAAGGATCCAAAAAAATCCTAAATACGCCTACTAGAAGATAAGATACAGCGGTTTAAAAACATCGAAATTTTAAAAAATCAGAAATACCCTTCCACTATTTTGAATATTGCGTCTGAACCGTTTCTCTCCGAAAAACCCGAATGAAATGAGTCGAAAGAGGAGAGATTCGCGCTTGTAAGGAGCCAAAAAAATTCTAAATACGACTACTAGAAGATAAGATACAGCGGTTTAAAAACATCGAAATTTTAAAAAAACAGAAATACCCTTCCACTATTTTGAATATTGCGTCTGAACCGTTTCTCTCCGAAAAACCCGAATGAAATGAGTCGAAAGAGGAGAGTTTCGCGCTTGTAAGGAGCCAAAAAAATCCTAAATACGCCTACTAGAAGATAAGATACAGCGGTTTAAATACTTCGAAATTTTGAAAAATCAAAAGTACCCTACCAATCTTTTGAATATAGCGTCTGAACCGTTTCTCTCCGAAAAACCCGAATGAAATGAGTCGAAAAAGGAGAGTTTCGCGTATGAAGGGAGTCAAAAAAATCCTAAATACGCCTACTAGAAGATAAGATACAGCGGTTTAAATACTTGGAATTTTTAAAAAATCAGAAATACTCTTCCCCTATTTTGAATATTGCGTCTGAACCGTTTCTCTCCGAAAAACCCGAATGAAATGATTCGAAAGAGGAGAGTTTCGCGCATGAAATGAGCCAAAAAAATCCTAAATACGCCTACTAGAAAATCAGATACAGCGGTTTAAAAATTCCGAAATTTTAAAAAATCAAAAATACCCTTCCACTATTTTGAAGCTAGCGTCTGAACCGATTTTCTCCGAAAAACCGGATTGAAACTAGTCGAAAGAGGAGAGTTTCGCGCTTGAAAGGAGCCAAAAAAATCCTAAATTCGCCTACTAGAAGATACGATACAGCGGTTTAAATACTTCGAAATTTTGAAAAATCAAAAATACCCTTCCACTATTTTGAATATAGCGTCTGAACCGTTTCTCTCCGAAAAACCGGAATGAAACGAGTCGAAAGAGGAGAGTTTCGCGCTTGAAAGGAGCCAAAAAAATTCTAAATACGCCTACTAGAAGATAAGATACAGCGGTTTAAATACTTGGAATTTTTAAAAAATCAGAAATACCCTTCCCCTATTTTGAATATTGCGTCTGAACCGTTTCTCTCCGAAAAACCCGAATGAAATGAGTCGAAAGAGGAGAGTTCCGCGCATGAAATGAGCCAAAAAAATCCTAAATACGACTACTAGAAGATAAGATACAGCGGTTTAAAAATTCCGAAATTTTAAAAAATCAAAAATACCCTTCCACTATTTTGAAGCTAGCGTCTGAACCGATTCTCTCCGAAAAACCGGATTGAAACTAGTCGAAAGAGGAGAGTTTCGCGCTTGAAAGGAGCCAAAAAAATCCTAAATGCGCCTACTAGAAGATACGATACAGCGGTTTAAATACTTCGAAATTTTGAAAAATCAAAAATACCCTTCCACTGTTTTGAATATAGCGTCTGAACCGTTTCTCTCCGAAAAACCCGAATGAAATGAGTCGAAAGAAGAGAGTTTCGCGCTTGAAATTAGCCAAAAAAATCCTAAATACGCCTACTAGAAGACAAGATACAGAGGTTTAAAAATTCCGAAATTTTAAAAAATCAAAAATAGCCTTCCACTATTTTGAATATAGCGTCTGAACCGTTTCTCTCCGGAAATCCCGAATGAAATGATTCGAAAGAGGAGAGATTCGCCCTTGTAAGGAGCCAAAAAAATCCTAAATACGCCTACTAGAAGATAAGATACAGCGGTTTAAATACTTCGAAATTTTGAAAAATCAAAAGTACCCTACCAATCTTTTGAATATAGCGTCTGAACCGTTTCTCTCCGAAAAACCCGAATGAAATGAGTCGAAAGAGGAGAGTTCCGCGCTTGAAATTAGCCAAAAAAATCCTAAATACGCCTACTAGAAGACAAGATACAGAGGTTTAAAAATTCCGAAATTTTAAAAAATCAAAAATAGCCTTTCATTATTTTGAATATAGCGTCCGAACCGTTTCTCTCCGGAAAACCCGAATGAAATGATTCGAAAGAGGAG
>NW_028256546.1:0-9739 GCF_048593485.1 Apis florea | reverse complement strand
TGCTACGAGCGACTATAGTCGCTCTGAATAAGATGCCACTGTGCTACGAGCGACTATAGTCGCTCTGCATAAGATGCCACCGAGATACTATGGGCGACTATTATAGTCGGCTATGCACGAGATGCCACCGAGACACTATGGGCGACTATTATAGTCTGCTCTGCATAAGATGATGTGCTATGAGAGACTACATAAGATGTGGTACAAACGATTATAGTCTGCATAAGATGCCACTGACGTGCTACGAGCGACTATAATATAGACGAGTATAATCGCTCTGCACAAGATGCAGCTTATCGTGCGACACGACAAGCGATCTGGAAACGATATGGCATCGGTATTTTGTTTTTATCGTCAATTTCTCCTTTTCCAATAAACAACTCGAATCGCAAGGCGTGACCATCTCTCTCCTCGGCGCCGTGCACATTTTCGCTGCGGCGGAGAACTCGCGAAAGAGTTAAAATCGCGCCGTCCTTCCCTCGACTCGAGACGTATCCGATATACGATCTCGAGGAATTGAAATTATTATAGTCCCCATAAGATGCTACCGACGTCCTATCGCCGATTATAGTCACACCGAAGTAGTACAAACGATTATAGTCACCACTAAGACGTGACACACGCCAAATATTATGTACTCGGCTCGCTTCGAACGTGTCCGAAAAAGTGGAACAAGCAAGCAGCCGCATATTATACGCATTTATATTATCATCATAAACACGAGAAACGGATCGATCCCTCCCCCTCGATAATCGTGCTTGATAAAAGAAGGAAGGAGCACGAAATAGGTAGTGCAGTACTTCAACAAGTATAATATAACAACAACACCCTCGATCGAGCATAACGTATCCCCGAAAAAAAAAACGGACGTGCCGCGTGGGATTGGGCCGAAAAGAAAGAAAGAAAGAAAGAAAGAAAAAAAGAAAGAAAGGAAGGAAGGGGAAAAAATCGGCGCGTATTTGTTTAATTATCAACGGTACCGCATTAACTCGTTAATTGAGTGTCAGATGGCGCGCATTGTGCCCGGCTGACGCGCTTTGTGTGTGCCCTGTGTGCTGCGTTAATCGGCCCCCGCGTGTGGGAGTATCGCTGTCCCCCCCCCCTCCCCCCTCCCGAGGACGCCGCATACTTGTCGCATAACACAACGCGTTAATCGTGCCACGACGAATAATTAGAACAATGAACGCGTCGCCTATTATTATTATTATTATTATTATTATTATTATTTATACCCCCCTCCCCTCCTCCCCTTCCCTCCCTCCTTTCAGCTTAGAAATATCCTCCACCACCCTTCTCTTCTCTTTCGAGCGAATAAATGTGATTCGTGCGGCCGGAGATTTCCTTTCCCGCGAAGAAGAAGAAGAAGAAGAAGAAGAAGAAGAAGAAAAAAATAGTAGCTCGTTCTTCCATTCCTGGGAAGGGGGAGAAGGAGGAAGGAGTAGGAATAATACAGAGGAGGGGGAGAGGCTCGAATTTCGAATTGGCGTGGAACGAGCTAAGGAAGGCCTCCTCTCCCTCGAAGAAAATAATAATAATAATAATAATAATAATTATCGCGACGAAGATGGATCAGGGAGAGTATGGGAATCGATCCCATCCCCCCCTCCCCCCTCCTCCCTCGAGGGAGAAAAGAGCCGGGCAATCTTCTCATTAGGCGCGTTAAAGTCGCGCCTTAATCTTCATTTGATTTTCATTTCGTATCGAGCTTGTTTGTCGCTTTTCGAGCACCGACCAAAGGGGGTGCTTGGAATAGAAAGAGAAAGAGAGGGATGGACGAACGGATGGATGGATGGATGGATGGATGGAAGGAAGGCGAGGCGTATCGACGCCGGGCTATATTATAGCGAATTCAATTTAACGGAGGGAGGAGGAGGAGGAGGAGGAAAAAAAGAAGCTCGATCCCCATCCCCCCACTCCCCCCCCCCGCACTCGATATTTATTATACCGCCGTGTGGATTAATTACCGCCGCGGCGGCCGCATTCTTCGAGTCGAGTCCTCGGGCTCGAGTCAAAACTCCTTTATCTTTCCTTGATAATAGTGATAACGAACCTAATTATTCGATCTCGCGAATCATTAGCGGTGGCGGTCGGACCTGGTTGATAAATTAGGCGCGGCGGCGTTGGACCTGCCTCCGCCGCAGCTCTGGAGGAAACGAGATTTAATTAATTCCGATGCGTTGTGCCGATCTTGAACCCCTCCCCTCTCCTTTTAAGGGAGGGAGGGAGGGAGGGAGGGAGGGAGGGATAGATAGATAGATGGGGTGTTTTCACACTCGCGTGGGCGATTTCGAGAATTCTCCATCGTTGCACAACATCGTCAACCCCTTCCCTCTTGGATTTCTCTCTCTCTCTCTATTTCTTTCCTTCTTTTCCGTAACAGGAGGGGGAGGAAATTAGACGGTCGCGGGCCGGGTTTAAAATAATTAAAACGCGGACAAACGAGGAACAAAAGGTTTACCCACCCAGCTACTAGGCTTACGCTGTAGTTGGTCTACGCGGGTGGTGGACGACGACGTAAGGGTGGTGGAAAGAAGGGGTGGACGAACGAAACGAAGAAAAACAGGGAGTTTGATCAAAGTGAGACGCGCGTTTTACCGGCCATGTGGGTAATTATCCCACAGGACTTGGACCTTTGCCTCTCCTCAACCCCCTTTCTCGGATCTCGTCTTTCCGTCCTCTCCAAATATATATATATATGTATATATATCCCCTCTCCCTTTCTCTCTCTCTCTCTCTCGAAGAAGAAGAAGAAGAAGAAGAAGAAGAAGAGAAGAAGGAGAAGAAGAAGGAGAAAGAAGGAGAAGAAAGAGAAGAAGAGAAGAAAAAGAGAAGGAGAACAAGAAGAAGAAGAAGGAGAAGGAGAAGGAGAAGGAGAAGAAGAATTTAATTAATTTGAATCGAAGAACGGTTAAATAATATATATATATATATCCCTTTCTCTCTCGAAGAAGAAGAAGAAGAAGAAGAAAGAAAAGGAGAAGAAGAAGAAATTAATTAATTTGAATCGAAGAACGGTTAATGTCCGCCTCGTGCCAAAATAATATATATATATATCCCTTTCTCTCTCTCTCGAAGAAGAAGAAGAAGAAGAAGAAGAAGAAAAAAGGAGAAGAAAAAAAAGGAGAAGAAGAAGAAATTAATTAATTTGAATCGAAGAACGGTTAATGTCCGCCTCGTGCCAAAATAATATATATATATATCCCTTTCTCTCTCTCTCTCTCTCGAAGAAGAAGAAGAAGAAGAAGAAGAAAGGAGAAGAAGAAGAAATTAATTAATTTGAATCGAAGAACGGTTAATGTCCGCCTCGTGCCAAAATAATATATATATATATCCCTTTCTCTCTCTCTCTCTCTCTCGAAGAAGAAGAAGAAGAAGAAGAAGAAAGGAGAAGAAGAAGAAATTAATTAATTTGAATCGAAGAACGGTTAATGTCCGCCTCGTGCCAAAATAATATATATATATATATATCCCTTTCTCTCTCTCTCTCTCTCTCGAAGAAGAAGAAGAAGAAGAAGAAGAAAGAAGAAGAAGAAGAAATTAATTAATTTGAATCGAAGAACGGTTAATGTCCGCCTCGTGGCAAAATAATATCTAAATGAATTAATACTCTCGCGGTGAAAGGAAGGGGGGGGAGAGAGAGAGAGAGAGAGAGAGAGAGTGGTAATTAGCTAAGTAAAGCTGTTATCGTTCCTCTCTTTTCTTTTAATCTTTCGCGTTCTTCGAAATACCCTCCCCTCCCCCTGCCCCGTTGATCGAAAGGGAGATAGGAGAGATAGGTTTTCGTCGATCCCCCGTTCCCGCTTCGGGGCGAGGAGTAGGCTAGAGGCTAGAGGTAAACAGTGTGACGCGATGCGTGATGAGAGGACAGAATACGGTTGCGATACGAGCCGCGTAAGAAGAAATGTAAATATAGAAATAAACGTGATGTAGCCGCATTTGCTCGCACAGCTCGTACGTGTATACTCACGATACGTTGCCGGACGGTAAACAATAATTCTTTTATACGTATATATTATAAATCTATTATTCTTTAATAATACGGCAAATAACAGTTTCAAAACTATATTTCGCAATAAAAACAATGCTTTAATAGAAATTACAGTGTTGTTCCGAGCGTGGCTTTGTTCCAGAGGAATGCAATAATAATATTAACGCCTTAAAAATAAATAGCCAATTGTAAACAAAAAATTTTAATTATTCAAGAGATACCTCGGATCTAATATGATGATGATCCGTCTAACAGTTTAATAAACGCTTCTCTTATCTCTCTTATTTTACCCACTATACGCTACGATACAATTCGTTCCTCCGTTCTTTATTAAATCTTAAATTTTTTAAATGCGTCGTCTTCAAAAGTCGCACGTCTCCTTTCCATCCAACCATCCGCAAGAATCCTGATCTTCTCGCACAACACACTGACGGCCGATAAAAAAAAAGAAAAAAACCTAAAATAAAAACCAATTCGTCCCGCTCGTTTCGGCAGGGGACGGAATCTTTCGTCCCACGCGATGATCGATTTCCGATGATCGAATTCGCGTGGCGCGCGGCTTTTTTAAAAAAGAGGTCTGCTACGAGGCCGGTTGTTGGTTGATCGATGGCCGCGCTATCGCGAGCGCCCGAGCAACGATCGGCATAACAGGCCGGGTATCGAGCGACGAGGGGAGGGGAGGACAGGCGGCGCAGAGCCTCTTCTCCTTGCTTCTCCTCGAATTTTCTTGTCAAAAGAAGAGGGCGCGGCGAGCGCGCTCGGTCTCTCGAAGAAAGGAGGTGGAGGGGGAGGGGGGAGAGAGGCAGGCTCGTTGGAAAATCGCTTCTGCCGGCGGATTTCAAAGGATTGGAGGGGTGGGGTGGTTGGAGTCAAAGGGTTGCGGGAGAGTAGCTCGGTTAATTATCTTTATCAATCATTAGAAATCCATTCCTCGAAAGAGGACGATTTTATCGTTTAACCTGGTTCGGTGCGCGCCTTCCAGGGAGGCGAAGGGAACCCGTTCGCGTTTGATCTCGAGATCGAAATAATGGGATATGTTTTATTTTTCTTTTTTTTTTATTCCTGTTCGATCTTCGATCGTTCTTTATCTTATCGATTTGTCATAAAAGTCTCCCTCGAGAGAGAGAGAGAGGGAGAGTGGTGCCTGATTTTCTTAGTTTTGAAATTCTTGTTCCACTGGAAATCTATCCCTCGAGTCGTAGCAACATGGATAAAATAATTTTCGATTTTCTTTTAAAATTTCTGTTCCTTCGAAAGGGTGTTGGTTTTAGAAATTCATCCCTCTCCAATAAAGAAGAAAAATTTATAATTTTCTTCAAGTTTTCGAAAGTTTTCCCTTATCGTTAGAAATTTATAGTCGCAATTAGAGCAAACACGGTGTCGGTTTCTAATTTTATCGCGCTTTAAAATTCCTGTTCGATTACCTCTATCGATCATTGTAAAGATAAATGCGTGTTTGATCTCGCACACACTTCTATAACTTTAATAAAATTTAATTTTGTTACATTTTCATACAAATTACTGTTCAATCATCACAAGAAATCCATTCTGATGAAAAAGGACGATTTTTTTTATCGCCTTTCAAGTTTGATACGAACTGTAATTTCGTTTCCGAAATTCTTCGTCAATTATCCCTATCGATCGTTAGAAATTCGATCGAGAGAGAGAGAGAGGACGATTTTTTTATCGATCGTAAATAAGATCAACTCTTCGAAATTCCTGTCCAAATTTTTTTATTATCATTAGAAATCCTCGAAACAGCCTTTCCATTGTAACAAGAGCAGACACGATGTGCCAGTTTCTAATTCCGTCGCGTTTTCGAAATTCCTCTATCATTGGAAATCCACCCATCGAAACAGCCTTCCAGCCGTAACGAGAACAAATATGCGCCAGTTTCTAGTTTTGAGTCGTAATTAGAACAAACACGCGTCGATTCTGTCGTTTCAATATTTTAAAATTTCTTCTCGATCATTGGAGATCCATCCATCGAAACAGCCTTCCGGTCGTAATAAGAACAAATATGCGCCAGTTTCTACAAATCTATTACAAATCTATTCCCAGTCGTAATTAGAACAAACCGATTCTTAATTTTCGTTTCAATATTTTAAAATTTCTGTTCGATCATTGGAGATCCATCCATCGAAGGAGTCTTCCAGTTCGGACAAGAACAAATATGTTTCTAATTTTGTTTTCGAAGTTCCTTTATTTATAAATCCATTGCGAGTCGTAATTGGAACAAGCACGTGCCGTGTCAAAATTTAAAAATTTCGATCATTGGAAATCCATCGAAAGAGCGTTTCATTAATAATATAATAATAGTAACTGGTCAAACGTGCCCCAAATGCCCGATTATCTTCGACTAACTAATTTTTTCTTTTACCTTTTCGAAATTTCAATCATCTCGAAATTCGTGGGAAATCCATTCTTGGACGAGTTTTTTTTTTTTACCTTCCAATCAACAAGGATAAGACGTTTGTTTTCGAAATTTCTTCCCCTGCACAATTTCGAAAGTTGGGAGAGGAACACCTCTCCCCTTTCCTTCTTTCGAAAGAGGGAATTCGGCACGAAATTCGTTGGCACGCGTTGCGTTTCGTGTCTCTGCACGAAAACGTGTTCGCGTTGAACGCATTATCGATCCACCTTGTGCTCGAAATATTGACGAAATATAACAACGGGCGTCGAATCGAAGAAAGAGTAAAAAAGTTAAGGAAGAATCTAGAAACAGTCTCCTGCGACTTATCGGTTTAACAGAGATACACATTTTTGTTTAACGAGTAAAGGTAAACTATCCCCCTTTCCTCAAACGAAAGAAACGATCGCGATCGAGGGCAGACTTACAATCCGTTAATTACGATCCGTTATTTGCCGCGTTGATTGAAATCACCTTGAAATATTAAGATAACTCGGAAGGAGGGAGAGGGAGTACACGCGTCTCAACAAATATTTGCCTTCCCTCCCCTCGAAGGGAACACTCGATAAAAAGTATTTCGTTTCGACGAAAAATTCGTCGAAAGGGAATTTTCGTTTCGGAAAAATCCTGTGCGCCAAGCCTAATGTATGCACAAATTGCCCTAGAAGCATCATTCTTTTTCAACGAACACCAATTTCCCTCTCTATTCCTATCGTCAACGAGACCTCGCCACGACCAATCTCTTCCAAAATCCGGATGACCGTTTTTTGAAATTTCCTTCCGAATTTACAAAGTATACAAAGTTATCGACTTTACAAAATTCGGTGTAGATATCGAACCTAGAGATTTAGCTAAAAATCTCTTACTCTACGTTAACATACAAATGTTTTTTTTTTTTTTTTTTCACCGCTCATATAGGAATGTGTGAGCAGTGCGAAGGGTTAAAGGAATTTTAAAACAAATTTCAAAATGCCACCAATCTGCCATTTGTTTTATGTGTACAATTTCAAATCCGAAATTATATAACGCAGGAGGGTGTCGAATATTGGACAACCAATTACTCAACGCTAAACCTACCACGCCGCGTTTTTCAAACTTCCTTCACAATTTCTCGCATACCATGTTACCGTATGACTACTACTCGCTTTTTCGTTGATGCAGACGCAACCCATTCTTCGATACTTAACGTCTCGTTTACTCAACGAATTAGCCCAAATATCTCTTTCCACGTTAGGATACGAGTGTTTCTCTTTTTTTTTTCCATTTTCGCTCGTGGCAGGTGAATGAATAGGTGAATGTAGTGAAATGGGTGTTCACGCGTTTGACACACCTCGCTTAATAATAATTCGCACGAATCGTATAACGGGGAGGGATTTCCGCGATCGTAATCTTCCGCGGCGAAATCAAGGCGAATTGAATTAGCGAAGAGAGAGGGGGGGGGGAAGGGAATTTTCATTATCGGGAAAATTGGCAATTTTCCACTGTTGGCCGCGCGTCCCTCCCTCCCGGTGGATGTCTCGGTTAATTAGTGTCGCGGATATCCGCGTTGAGCCGCGTTCGTCCGATTTTTAACCGATCCTCACTCGGAGACGAGGCTTGGATTTTCGAGGAGGAGGAGGAATTCGAATGATTCGAAAATCAATACGGCCGCGCGGGGTATTAGAAGACGGGAGAGGAGGATCTACTATTTTGTCGCCAAACCCTTCCTTTCCCTTTGATAACTAATTAGTGTTTTACCTCCTCCTCCTCCTCCTCCTCCTTCTGCAGCCGTCCCTCGCGGCCCCCTTTTATCGTCCCAATCAGGAGGGGGCTCGGCAGGAAAGGAGAAGAGAGAGACGACCCCTTTTCGTGCGAAGCATCGACGTTTCCAACCCCTCCCCCTCCCCGAGAAGATGGGAATCAAAGGATTTCCAAAGCGAAGCGTCAAAAGTGCGGGGGAGGGGGGAGGGGAGGGGGAGGAGGAGGAGGAGGGGAGGCAGGTTTGTTGAAACGGAAAAACGAGATCCTTCTCTCTCTCCCCCTCCCTCTTCCTCTTCAGAATCTTTCCCTTTCTCTCTCTCTCTTTCTCTCTCTCTCTCTTTTTCTCTTTTTTCTCTTCAGAAAGGATTAGGATTAAGAAGCGAGTTATTTCTGTTTTTCCCTCGAAAGGGATAGGAAGGAACAGTGGCAAATGGATTCGACGAATTTTTAATATCCGCACGCCTATCCGTACATATATTTAACACGATTACGTGATATTTCCTCTTGCGAGATAAAAACGGACGAAGAGAGAGAGAGAGAGAGAGAGGAACAGCTGTCATCTCGAGACAGAGAGAGAGAGAGAGAGAGAGAGAGGAGTCCACGGATGGACGATTAAACCTCGACGAGGAGACTTGGAGCTCCTCTCTTCTCCTCCACAGAGAGAGAGAGAGAGAGAGAGAGAGAGAGAGAGCGTGTACGCTCGTAAATATCGCCGCGTTCTTATATTTTCATCACGGCCATCATTAAAATTTATGTTATGATCAGAAGTGCGCGCGTATATATCAGAGGACGCGCCGCCTGGGGGGCGCGGGTTACACGTGGGGTGGTAATATTGTAATCTATGCGTGTGGAGCACCTCGAGAGAGAGAGAGGGGCGGGGGGATGAAAAAGTGGCTTTGAATGGCAGCCGCGCCGCGTTGTAAGGGATAGGTGGAAGGAAGGAAGGAAGGAAGGAAGGAAAGAAGAAAACAATGACGACACCGTGGCCGACCATATAAAAATGAACCACTCCTTTTCGACAACTATCGCTCCAACTATTCTCTATATATATCTTATATATATATATATATTGTATATATTCTATGTATATTCTAGTATATGCATCCTATTCTCTCTTTATATATATATATATATATAATATATGTATATTGTATATATTCTATGCATATTCATTCTAGTATATGCATCCTATTCTCTCTTTATATATATATATAATATATGTATATTGTATATATTCTATGCATATTCATTCCTATTCTCTCTTTATATATATATATATATTATATACATATTGTATATATTCTATTCATTCTAGTATATGCATCCTATTGTATATATTCTATGCATATTCATTCTAGTATATGCATCCTATTCTCTCTTTATATATATATATAATATATGTATATTGTATATATTCTATGCATATTCATTCCTATTCTCTCTTTATATATATATATATATATTATATACATATTGTATATATTCTATTCATTCTAGTATATGCATCCTATTGTATATATTCTATGCATATTTATTCTAGTATATGCATCCTATTCTCTCTTTATATATATATATATAATATATGTATATTGTATATATTC
>NW_028256545.1:0-10417 GCF_048593485.1 Apis florea | reverse complement strand
TTAAAAAATCAAAAATACCCTTCCACTATTTTGAATATAGCGTCTGAACCGTTTTTCTCCGAAAAACCCGAATGAAATGATTCGAAAGAGGAGGGTTTCGCGCTTGTAGGGAGCCAAAAAAATCCTAAATACGCCTACTAGAAGATAAGGTACAGCGGTTTAAAAATTACGAAATTTTAAGAAATCAAAAAAAACCCTTCCACTATTTTGAATATAGCGTCTGAACCGTTTCTCTCCGAAAAACCGGAATGAAATGATTCGAAAGAGGAGAGTTTCGCGCTTGTAAGGAGCCAAAAAAATCCTTAATACGCCTACCAGAAGATAAGATACAGCTGTTTAAATCTTCGAAATTTTAAAAAATCAAAAATACCCTTCCACTAATTTGAATACAGCGTCATAACCGTTTCTATCCGAAAAACCCGAATGAAATGATTTGAAAGTGGAGTGTTTCGCGCTTGAAATTAGCCCAAAAAATCCTAAATACGCCTACTAGAAGATAAGATACAGCGGTTTAAATATTCCGAAATTTTAAAAAATCTAAAATACCCTCCCACTATTTTGAATATAGCGTCTGATCCGTTTCTCTCCGAAAAACCCGAATGAAATCGTCCGAAAGCGGAGAGTTTCGCGCTTGTAAGTAGCCAAAAAAATCCTAAATACGCCTACTAGATGATAAGATACAGCTGTTTAAAGACATCGAAGTTTTAAAAAATCAAAAATATCCTTCCACTATTTTGAATATAGCGTCTGAACCGTTTCTCTCCGAAAAACCCGAATGAAATGATTCGAAAGAGGAGTGTTTCGCGCTTGTAAGGAGTCAAAAAAATCCTAAATACGCTTACTAGAAGAAAAGATACAGCAGTTTAAAAACTCTGAAATTTTAGAAAATCAAAAACACCCTTCCACTCTTTTGAATATAGCGTCTGAACCGTTTCTCTCCGAAAAACCGGAATGAAATGATTCGGAAGAGGAGAGTTTCGCGCTTGTAAGGAGCCAAAAAAATCCTTAATACGCCTACCAGAAGATAAGATACAGCTGTTTAAATCTTCGAAATTTTAAAAAATCAAAGATACCCTTCCACTAATTTGAATACAGCGTCTTAACCGTTTCTCTCCGAAAAACCCGAATGAAATGATTCGAAAGAGGAGTGTTTCGCGCTTGTAAGGAGTCAAAAAAATCCTAAATACGCTTACTAGAAGATAAGATACAGCGGTTTAAATTCTTCGAAATTTTAAAAAATTAAAATACCCATCCACTACATTGAATATAGCGTCTGAACCGTTTCTCTCCGAAAAACCAGAATGAAATGATTCGAAAGTGGAGTGTTCCGCGCTTGAAATGAGCCAAAAAAATACGAATACTGGAAGATAAGATACAGCGGTTTAAAATCTTCGAAATTTTAAAAATTCAAAAATACCCTTCAACTATTTTGAATATAGCGTCTGAACCGTTTCTCTCCGGAAAAACCCGAATGAAATGATTCGAAAGAGGAGTGTTTCTCGCTTGAAATGAGCCCAAAAAATCCTAAATACGCCTACTAGATCATAAGATACAGCGGTTTAAAAACTTCGAAATTTTAAAAAATAAAAAATACACTTCCACTATTTTGAATATAGCGTCTGAATCGTTTCTCTCCGAAAAACCCGAAAAAAACAAGTCGAAAGAGGACAGCTTCGCGCTTGAAATGAGCCAAAAATATCCTAAATTCGCCTACTAGAAGATAAGATACAGCGGTTTATGTACTACGAAATTTTAAAAAATCAAAAATACCCTTCCACTATTTTGAATATAGCGTCTGAACCGTTTTTCTCCGAAAAATCCGAATGAAATGATTCGAAAGAGGAGGGTTTCGCGCTTGTAGGGAGCCAAAAAAACCCTAAACACGCCTACTAGAAGATAAGGTACAGCGGTTTAAAAATTACGAAATTTTAAAAAATCAAAAAAAACCCTTCCACTATTTTGAATATAGCGTCTGAACCGTTTCTCTCCGAAAAACCGGAATGAAATGATTCGAAAGAGGAGAGTTTCGCGCTTGTAAGGAGCCAAAAAAATCCTTAATACGCCTACCAGAAGATAAGATACTGCTGTTTAAATCTTCGAAATTTTAAAAAATCAAAAATACCCTTCCACTAATTTGAATACAGCGTCATAACCGTTTCTCTCCGAAAAACCCGAATGAAATGATTTGAAAGTGGAGTGTTTCGCGCTTGAAATTAGCCCAAAAAATCCTAAATACGCCTACTAGAAGATAAGATACAGCGGTTTAAATATTCCGAAATTTTAAAAAATCAAAAATACCCTCCCACTATTTTGAATATAGCGTCTGAACCGTTCCTCTCCGAAAAACCCGAATGAAAGGATTCGAAAGAGGAGAGTTTCGCGCTTGAAATGAGCCAAAAAAATCCTAAATACGCCTACAAGAAGATAAGATACAGAGGTTTAAAAATTCCGAAATTTTAAAAAATCAAAAATACCCTTCCACTATTTTGAACATAGCGTCTGAACCGTTCCTCTCCGAAAAACCCGAATGAAAGGATTCGAAAGAGGAGAGTTTCGCGCTTGTAAGGAGCCAAAAAAATCCTAAATACGCTTACTAGAAGATAAGATACAGCCGTTTAAAAATTCAGAAATTTTAAAAAATCAAAAATACCCTTCCACTATTTTGAATATAGCGTCTAAACCGTTTCACTCCGAAAAACCCGAATGAAATGTGACGAAAGAGGAGAGTTTCGCGCTTGAAATGTGCCAAAAAAATCTTAAATAAGCCTACAAGAAGATAAGATACAGCGGTTTAAATGCTTCGAAATTTTAAAGAATCAAAAATACCCTTCCACTATTTTGAATATAGCGTCTGAACCGTTTCTCTCTCAAAAACCCCAATAAAGTCAATCGAAAGAGGAGAGTTTCGCGCTTGAAGGGAGCCAAAAAAATCCTAAATACGTCTACTAGAAGATAAGATACAGCGGTTTAAATACTCCGAAATTTTAAAAAATCAAAAATACCCTTCCACTATTGTGAATATAGCGTCTGAATCGTTCCTCTCCGAAAAACCCGAATGAAAGGATTCGGAAGTGGAGAGTTTCGCGCTTGTAAGGAGCCAAAAAAATCCAAAATACGCCTATTAGAAGATAAGTTACAGCGGTTTAGATAATTCGAAATTATAAAAAATCAAAAATACCCTTCCACAATTTTGAATATAGCGTCTGAACCGTTTCTCTTCGAAAAACCCGAATGATATGATTCGAATGAGGAGAGATTCGCGCATGTAAGGAGCCAAAAAAATCCTAAATACGCCTACTAGAAGATAAGATACAGCGGTTTAAAGACTTCGAAATTTTAAAAAATCAATGATACACTTCCAATCTTTTGAATATAGCGTCTGAACCGTTCCTCTCCGAAAAACCCGAATGAAAGGATTCGAAAGGGAAGAGTTTCGCACTTGTAAGTAGCCAAAAAAATCCAAAATACACCTACTAGAAGATAAGATACTGCGGTTTAAATACTTCGAAATTTTGAAAAATCAAAAATACCCTACCAATCTTTTGAATATAGCGTCTGAACCGATTATCTCCGAAAAACCCGAATGAAAGGATTCGAAAGGAGAGAGTTTCGCGCTTGTAAGGAGCAAAAAAAATCCAAAATACGCCTATTAGAAGATAAGTTACAGCGGTTTAGATACTCCGAAATTATAAAAAATCAAAATTACCTTTCCACAATTTTGAATATAGCGTCTGAACCGTTCCTCTCCGAAAAACCCGAATGAAAGGATTCGAAAGGGGAGAGTTTCGCACTTGTAAGTAGCCAAAAAAATCCAAAATACACCTACTAGAAGATAAGATACTGCGTTTTAAATACTTCGAAATTTTGAAAAATCAAAAATACCCTACCAATCTTTTGAATATAGCGTCTGAACCGATTATCTCCGAAAAACCCGAATGAAAGGATTCGAAAGGGGAGAGTTTCGCGCTTGTAAGGAGCCAAAAAAATCCAAAATACGCCTATTAGAAGATAAGTTACAGCGGTTTAGATACTCCGAAATTATAAAAAATCAAAAATACCCTTCCACAATTTTGAATATAGCGTCTGAACCGTTTCTCTCCGAAAAACCGGAATGAAACTAGTCGAAAGAGGAGAGTTTCGCGCTTGAAATGAGCCAAAAAAATCCTAAATGCACCTACTAGAAGATAAGATACAGCTGTTTAAATACTTCGAAATTTTAAAAAATCAAAAATACCCTTCCACTATTATGAATATAGCGTCTGAACCGTTTCTCTCCGAAAAACCGGAATGAAACGAGTCGAAAGAGGAGAGTTTCGCGCTTGAAATGAGCAAAAAAATCCTAAATACGTCTACTAGAAGATAAGATACAGCGGTTTAAATAATCCGAAATTTTAAAAAATCAAAAATACCCATCCACTCTTTTGAATATATTGTCTGAACCGTTTCTCTCCGAAAAAACCGAATGAAATGAGTCGAAAGAGGAGTGTTCCGCGCTTGAAAGGAGCCAAAAAAATCCTAAATACGCCTACAAGAAGATGAGATACAGTGGCTTAAAAATTCCGAAATTTTAAGAAATCAAAAATACCATTCCACTATTTTGAATATAGCGTCTGAACCGTTTCTCTCTGAAAAACCCCAATAAAATCAATCGAAAGAGGAGAGTTTCGCGCTTGAAATGAGCGAAAAAAATCCTAAATACGCCTACTAGAAGATAAGATACAGAGGTTTAAAAATTCCAAAATTTTAAAAAATCAAAAATACCCTTCCACTATTTTGAATATAGCGTCTGAACCGTTTCTCTCCGAAAAACCCGAAAGAAAGTATTCGAAAGAGGTGAGTTTCGCGTTTATAAGGAGCTAAAAAAATCCTAAATACGCCTACTAGAAGATAACATACAGCTGTTTAAATACTTCGAAATTTTAAAAATCAAAAATACCCTTCCACTATTTTGAATATAGCGTGTGAACCGTTTCTCTCCGAAAAACCGGAATGAAACCAGTCGAAAGAGGAGAGTTTCGCGCTTGAAGCGAGCCAAAAAAATTCTAAATACGCCTACTAGAAGATAAGATACAGCGGTTTAGACACTCCGAAATTTTAAAAAATCAAAAATACCCTTCCACTCTTTTGAATATAGCGTCTGAACAGCTTCTCTCCAAAAAACCCGAATGAAATGAGTCGAAAGAGGAGAGTTTCGCGCATGAAATGAGCCAAAAATATCCTAAATACGCCTACTAGAAGATAAGATACAGCGGTTTAAAAATTCCGAAATTTTAAAAAATCAAAAATACCCTTCCACTATTTTGAAGATAGCGTCTGAACCGTTTCTCTCCGAATAACCGGAATGAAACGAGTCGAAAGAGGAGAGTTTCGCGCTTGAAATGAGCCAAAAAAATCCTAAATACGCCTACTAGAAGATAAGATACAGCGGTTTAAACATTCCGAAATTTTTAAAAATCAAAAATACCCTTCCACTATTTTGAATATAGCGTCTGAACCGTTTCTCTCCGAAAAACCGGAATGAAACGAGTCGAAAGAGGAGAGTTTCGCGCTTGAAAGGAGCCAAAAAAATCCTAAATACGCCTACTAGAAGATAAGATACAGCGGTTTAAAGACATCGAAATTTTAAAAAATCAAAAATACCCTCCAATCTTTTGAATATAGCGTCTGAACCGTTTCTCTCCGAAAAACCCGAATGAAACGAGTCGAAAGAGGAGAGTTTCGCGCTTGAAGGGAGCCAAAAATATCCTAAATACGCCTACTAGAAGATAAGATACAGCGGTTTAAAAATTCCGAAATTTTAAAAAATCAAAAATACCCTTCCACTATTTTGAATATAGCGTCTGAAAAGTTTCTCTCCAAAAAACCCGAGTGAAATGACTCGAAAGAGGAGAGCTTCGCGCTTGAAATTAGCCAAAAAATCCTGAATACGCCTACTAAAAGACAAGATACAGCGGTTTAAATACTCCGAAATTTTAAAAAATAAAAAATACACCCCCCGCCCTATTTTGGAGATAGTGTCTGAAACGTTTCTCTCCGAAAAACCCGAATGAAATGACTTGAAAGAGGAGAGTTCCGCGCATGAAATGAGCCAAAAAAATCCTAAATACGCCTACTAGAAGATAAGATACAGCGGTTTAAAAATTCCGAAATTTTAAAAAATCAAAAATACCCTTCCACTATTTTGAATATAGCGTGTGAACCGTTTCTCTCCGAAAAACCGGAATGAAACCAGTCGAAAGAGGAGAGTTTCGCGCTTGAAGCGAGCCAAAAAAATCCTAAATACGCCTACTAGAAGATAAGATACAGAGGTTTGAAAATTCCGAAATTTTAAGAAATCAAAAATACCCTTCCACTATTTTGAATATAGCGTCTGAACAGTTTCTCTCCGAAAAACCCGAATGAAATGAGGTGAAAGGGGAGAGTTTCTCGCATGAAGGGAGCCAAAAAAATCCTAAATACGCCTACTAGAAGATAAGATACAGCGGTTTAAACATTCCGAAATTTTTAAAAATCTAAAATACCCTTCCACTCTTTTGAATATAGCGTCTGAACCGTTTCTCTCCGAAAAATCGGAATGAAACGAGTCGAAAGAGGAGAGTTTCGCGCTTGAAACGAGCCAAAAAAATCCTAAATACGCCTACTAGAAGATAAGATACAGCGTTTTAAATATTCCGAAATTTTAAAAAATCAAAAATACCCTTCCCCTATTTTGAATATTGCGTCTGAACCGTTTCTCTCCGAAAAACCCGAATGAAATGAGTCGAAAGAGGAGAGTTTCGCGCATGAAGGGAGCCAAAAAAATCCTAAATACGCTTACAAGAAGATAAGATACAGCGGTTTAAAAATTCCTTAATTTTTAAAAATCTAAAATACCCTTCCACTATTTTGAATATAGCGTCTGAACCGTTTCTCTCCGAAAAACCGGAATGAAACGAGTCGAAAGAGGAGAGTTTCGCGCTTGAAACGAGCCAAAAAAACCTAAATACGCCTACTAGAAGATAAGATACAGCGGTTTAAAGACATCGAAATTTTAAAAAATCAAAAATACCCTCCAATCTTTTGAATATAGCATCTGAACTGTTTCTCTCCGGAAAACCGGAATGAAACGATTCGAAAGAGGAGAGTTTCGCGCTTGAAATGAGCCCAAAAAATCCTAAATACGCCTACTAGAAGATAATATACAACGGTTTAAACATTCCGAAATTTTTAAAAATCTAAAATACCCTTCCACTATTTTGAATATAGCGTCTGAACCGTTTCTCTCCGAAAAACCGGAATGAAACGAGTCGAAAGAGGAGAGTTTCGCGCTTGAAACGAGCCAAAAAAATCCTAATTACGCCTACTAGAAGATAAGATACAGCGGTTTAAAGACATCGAAATTTTAAAAAATCAAAAATACCCTCCAATCTTTTGAATATAGCATCTGAACTGTTTCTCTCCGGAAAACCGGAATGAAACGATTCGAAAGAGGAGAGTTTTGCGCTTGAAATGAGCCCAAAAAATCCTAAATACGCCTACTAGAAGATAAGATACAGCGGTTTAAAAATTCCGAAATTTTAAAAAATCATAAATACCCTTCCACTATTTTGAATATAGCGTCTGAACCGTTTCTCTCCGAAAAACCGGAATGAAACGAGTCGAAAGAGGAGAGTTTCGCGCTTGAAACGAGCCAAAAAAATCCTAATTACGCCTACTAGAAGATAAGATACAGCGGTTTAAAGACATCGAAATTTTAAAAAATCAAAAATACCCTCCAATCTTTTGAATATAGCATCTGAACTGTTTCTTTCCGGAAAACCGGAATGAAACGATTCGAAAGAGGAGAGTTTTGCGCTTGAAATGTGCCCAAAAAATCCTAAATACGCCTACTAGAAGATAAGATACAGCGGTTTAAAAATTCCGAAATTTTAAAAAATCATAAATACCCTTCCACTATTTTGAATATAGCGTCTGAACAGTTTCTCTCCGAAAAACCCGAATGAAATGAGTCGAAAGAGGAGAGTTTCGCGCATGAAGGGAGCCAAAAAAATCATAAATACGCCTACTAGAAGATAAGATACAAGGGTTTAAAAATTCCGAAATTTTAAAAAATCTAAAATACCCTTCCACTATTTTGAATATAGCGTCTGAACCGTTTCTCTCCGAAAAACCGGAATGAACCGAGTCGAAAGAGGAGAGTTTCGCGCTTGAAACGAGCCAAAAAAATCCTAAATACGCCTACTAGAAGATAAGATACAGCGGTTTAAAGACATCGAAATTTTAAAAAATCAAAAATACCCTCCAATCTTTTGAATATAGCGTCTGAACCGTTTCTCTCCGAAAAACCGGAATGAAACGAGTCGAAAGAGGAGAGTTTTGCGCTTGAAACGAGCCAAAAAAATCCTAAATACGCGTACTAGAAGATAAGATACAGCGGTTTAGATACTCCGAAATTTTAAAAAATCAGAAATGGCCTTCCACTATTTTGATTATAGCGTCTGAACCGTCTCTCTCCGAAAAACCCGAATGAAATGAGTCAAAAGAGGAGAGTTTCGCGCTTGAAACGAGCCAAGAAAATCCTAAATACGCCTACTAGAAGACAAGATACAGCGGTTTAAAGACATCGAAATTTTAAAAAATCAAAAATACCCTCCAATCTTTTGAATATAGCGTCTGAACCGTTTCTCTCCGAAAAACCCGAATGAAATGAGTCGAAAGAGGAGAGTCTCGAGCATGAAGGGAGCCAAAAAAATTCTAAATACGCCTACTAGAAGATAAGATACAGAGGTTTAAAAATTCCGAAATTTTAAAAAATCAAAAATACCCTTCCACTTTTATGAATATAGCGTCTGAACCGTTTCTCTCAGAAAAACCGGAATGAAACGATTCGAAAGAGGAGAGTTTCGCGCTTGAAATGAGCCCAAAAAATCCTAAATACGCCTACTAGAAGATAAGATACAGCGTCTTAAATATTCCGAAATTTTAAAAAATCAAAAATACCCTTCCACTATTTTGAATATAGCGTCTGAACAGTTTCTCTCCGAAAAACCCGAATGAAATGAGTCGAAAGAGGAGAGTTTCGCGCATGAAATGAGCCCAAAAAATCCTAAATACGCCTACTAGAAGATAAGATACAACGGTTTAAACATTCCGAAATTTTTAAAAATCAAAAATACCCTTCCACTATTTTGAATATAGCGTCTGAACCGTTTCTCTCCGAAAAACCCGAATGAAATGAGTCGAAAGAGGAGAGTTCCGCGTTTGAAACGAGCAAAAGAAATCCTAAATGCACCTACTAGAAGATAAGATACAGCGTTTTAAATACTCCGAAATTTTAGAAAATCAAAAATACCCTTCCACTATATTGAATATAGCGTCTGAACCGTATCTTTCCGAAAAACCCGAATGAAATCAGTCGAAAGAGGAGAGTTTCGCGCTTGAAATAAGCCAAAAAAATCCTAAACACGCCTACTAGAAGATAAGATACAGCGGTTTAGATATAACGAAATTTTAAAAAATCAAAAATACCCTTCCACTATTTTGAATATAGCGTCTAAACCGTTTCTCTCCGAAAAACCCGAATGAAATGAGTCGAAAGAGGAGAGTTTCGCGCATGAAGGGAGCCAAAAAAATCCTAAATACGCCTACAAGAAGATAAGATACAGCGGTTTAAAAATTCCTTAATTTTTAAAAATCTAAAATACCCTTCCACTATTTTGAATATAGCGTCTGAACCGTTCCTCTCCGAAAAACCCGAATGAAAGGATTCGAAAGAGGAGAGTTTCGCGCTTGTATGGAGCGAAAAAAATCCTAAATACGCCTACTAGAAGATAAGATACAGCGGTTTAAAGACTTCGAAATTTTAAAAAATCAATGATACACTTCCAATCTTTTGAATATAGCGTCTGAACCGTTTCTCTCCGAAAAACCCGAATGAAATGAGTCGAAAGAGGAGAGTTTCGCGCTTGTAAGTAGCCAAAAAAATCCTAAATACACCTACTAGAAGATAAGATACTGCGGTTTAAAGACATCGAAATTTTAAAAAATCAAAAATACCCTCCAATCTTTTGAATATAGCATCTGAACTGTTTCTCTCCGGAAAACCGGAATGAAACGATTCGAAAGAGGAGAGTTTTGCGCTTGAAACGAGCCAAAAAAATCCTAAATACGCGTACTAGAAGATAAGATACAGCGGTTTAAAAATTCCGAAATTTTAAAAAATCAAAAATACCCTTCCACTATTTTGAATATAGCGTCTGAACAGTTTCTCTCCGAAAAACCCGAGTGAAATGAGTCGAAAGAGGAGAGTTTCGCGCTTGAAATGAGCCAAAAAATCCTAAATACGCCTACTAGAAGATAAGATACAGCGGTTTAAATACTCCGAAATTTTAAAAAATCAAAAATACCCCCCCGCCCTATTTTGAAGATAGTGTCTGAA